>NC_060175.1:88694182-88779354 GCF_021184085.1 Oncorhynchus gorbuscha | reverse complement strand
GAGCGGACGTAAAGCGTTCTTTTAGAGATCAAAAGCTCCTGGGCGGAACCGGACCACTTAAAACACGTCTTGACAGAAGTAAGAGCTGTGAGAGGGGCAGCAACTTGACCCGAAATTACGAATGAAACGCCCGATAGAAATTAGCGAAACCTAAAAAGCGCTGCAACTCGACACGTGACCTTGGAACGGGCCAATCACTGACAGCTTGGACCTTAAGCGGAATCCATCTGAATGCCTTCAGCGGAAATAACGGAACCGAGAAAAGTAACGGAGGAGACATGAAAAGAGCACTTCTCAGCCTACGTAGAGACAATTCTCTAAAAGGCGCTGTAGAACACGTCGAACGTGCTGAACATGAATCTCGAGTGACGGAGAAAAAATCAGGATATCGTCAAGATAGACAAAAACAAAAATGTTCAGCATGTCTCTCAGAACATCATTAACTAATGCCTGAAAAACAGCTGGCGCATTGGCGAGACCGAACGGCAGAACCCGGTACTCAAAATGCCCTAACGAATGTTAAACGCCGTTTTCCACTCGTCCCCCTCTCTGATGCGCACGAGATGGTAAGCGTTACGAAGGTCCAACTTAGTAAAGCACCTGGCTCCCTGCAGAATCTCAGAAGGCTGATGACATAAGGGGGCGGATAACGATTCTTAACCGTTATGTCATTCAGCCTCGATAATCACGCAGGGGCGCAGAGTACCGTCCTTCTTTTTAACAAAAAAGAACCCCGCCCCGGCCGGAGAAGAAGAAGGCACTATGGTACCGGCGTCAGAGACACAGACAAATAATCCTCGAGAGCCTTACGTTCGGGAGCCGACAGAGAGTATAGTCTACCTCGAGGAGGAGTGGTCCCCGGAAGGAGATCAATACTACAATCATACGACCGGTGAGGAGGAAGGGAGTTGGCTCGGGACCGACTGAAGACCGTGCGCAGATCATGATATTCCTCCGGCACTCCTGTCAAATCGCCAGGTTCCTCCTGAGAAGTAGGGACAGAAGAAACGGGAGGGATGGCAGACATTAAACACTTCACATGACAAGAAACGTTCCAGGATAGGATAGAATTACTAGACCAATTAATAGAAGGATTATGACATACTAGCCAGGGATGACCCAAAACAACAGGTGTAAATGGTGAACGGAAAATCAAAAAAGAAATAGTCTCACTGTGGTTACCAGATACTGTGAGAGTTAAAGGTAGTGTCTCAAATTTGATACTGGGAAGATGACTACCATCTAAGGCAAACATGGGCGTAGGCCTGTCCTAACGGTCTGAAAGGAATGTTATGTTTCCGAACCCATGCTTCGTCCATGAAACAACCCTCAGCCCCAGAGTCAATCAAAGCACTGCATGTAGCACCCGAACCGGTCAGCGTAGATGGACCGACATAATAGTACAAGATCTAGATGAAGGGACCTGAGTAGTAGCGCTCACCAGTAGCCCTCCGCTTACTGATGGGCTCTGGCCTCTTACTGGACATGAATTAACAAAATGTCCAGCAACTCCATAATAGAGGCACAGGCGGTTGGTGATCTTCCGTTCCCTCTCCTTATTCGAGATGCGAATCCCTCCCAGCTGCATGGGCTCAGTCTCAAAGCCAGAGGAGGGAGATGGTTGCGATGCGGAGCAGGGAAACACCGTTGATGCGAGCTCTCTTCCACGAGCCCGGTGACGAAGATCTACCCGTCGTTCTATGCGGATGGCGAGAGCAATCAAAGAATCCACATCTGATGGAACCTCCCGGGAGAGAATCTCATCCTTAACCACTGCGTGGAGTCCCTCCAGAAAACGAGCGAGCAGCGCCGGCTCGTTCCACTCACTAGAGGCAGCAAGAGTGCGAAACTCAATGGAATAATCCGTTATGGACCGTTCACCTTGGCATAAGGAAGCCAGGGCCCTAGAAGCCTCCCCACCAAAAACTGAACGGTCAAAAACCCGAATCATCTCCTCTTTAAAGTTCTGGAAATCGTTAGAGCAATCAGCCCTTGCCTCCCAGATAGCTGTGCCCCATTCTCGAGCCCGGCCAGTAAGGAGCGAAATGACGTAAGCAACCCGAGCTCTCTCTAGAGTATGTGTTGGGTTGGAGAGAGAACACAATCTCACACTGCGTGAGAAAGGAGCGGCACTCAGTGGGCTGCCCGGAGTAGCAAGGTGGGTTATTAACCCTAGGTTCTGGAGGCTCGGCAGGCCAGGAAGTAACAGGTGGCACGAGACGTGACTCTGGAACTGTCCAGAGAGGTCGGAAACCTGAGCAGCCAGGTCTTCCACGGCATGGCGAGCAGCAGACAATTCCTGCTCGTGTCTGCCGAGCATGGCTCCTTGGATCTCGACGGCAGTGTAACGAGCGTCTGAAGTCGCTGGGTCCATTCCTTGGTCGGTTCCTTCTGTCATGCAGGTGAAAGAGGACCCAAACGCGACTTAACAGAAACAGAGTTTATTAAAGTCCAAAACGGAATAACAGAAATCCTCTAGATTTGTAGAGGGAAACAACTGGAGAAGCGGCCACAGACTGCAGGTCGCTTCGGGTAGGCGCAGGCCGTAGTCGACTGAGACACCTGCTCACACGCAGCATCTGATGAAGGCACAAAACACGACAGGACAGGGTGATACACAATCACGGCAAAAACACGACAGGACAGGGCGAAACGCAATCACAGCATGGTGAATACAATACAAGGAACCGACGGGACAGGAACGGATCACAAAGGAATAAATAGGGACTCTAATCAGGGGAAAGGATCGGGAACAGGTGCGGGAAGACTAAATGATGATTAGGGGAATAGGAACAGCTGGGAGCAGGAACGGAACGACAGAGAGAAGAGAGAGCGAGAGAGTGAGAGAGGGAGGGGGAGAGAGAGGGATAGAAGGAGGGAAAGAACCAAACAAGACCAGCAGAGGGAAACGAATAGCATGGGGAGCACAGGGACAAGACATGACAATAAATGACAAACATGACATATTGTGGCATTTTCTAGGCCTGTGTGCATTTTCTACTTTGAAAATACAGTTCATCACTTCCTGTTCTCAAATCAAGATCAAATCAAATTGTATTAGTCACATGCGCCGAATACAACTGGTGTAGGTATTCCTTACAGTGTAATGCTTACTTACGAGCCCCTATCAAACAACGCAGTTTGAAAGTAAATATGGATAAGAATAAGAGATAAAAGTAACAAGTATTTAAAGAGCATCAGTAAAATAACAATAGTGGGACTATATACAGGGGGTCAATGTGCGGGGCACCAGTTAGTTGAGGTAGTATATACATGTCGGTAGAGTTATTAAAGTGACTATGCATAGATGACAAAAGTGAGTAGCAGTGGTATAATGAGGGGGAGAGGGGGGGCAATGCAAATAATCTGGGTAGATATTTAACTAGAGTCTTATGGATTGGGGGTAGAAGCTGTTTAGAAGCCTCTTGGACCTAGACTTGGCACTCCGGTACCGTTTGCCGTGCGGTAGCAGAGAGAACAGTCTATGACTAGGGTGGCTGGAGTCTTTGACAATTTTTATGGCCTTCCTCTGACACTGCCTGGTATAGAGGTCCCGAATAGCAGGAAGCTTGGTCCCAGTGATGTACTGGCTTTCCTACTGAAACGTGGTGTGGGGGCTGTGCTTTGGCAAAGTGGGTGGGGTATCCTTCCTGTTTGGCCCTGTCCGGGGGTGTCCTCGGATGGGGCCACAGTGTCTCCTGACCCCTCCTGTCTCAGCCTCCAGTATTTATGCTGCAGTAGTTTATGTGTCGTGGGGCTGGGGTCAGTTTGTTATATCTGGAGTACTTCTCCTGTCCTATTCGGTGTCCTGTGTGAATTTAAGCGTGCTCTCTCTAATTCTCTCTTTCTCTCTTTATCTCTCTCTGAGGACCTGAGCCCTAGGACCATGCCCCAGGACTACCTGACATGATGACTCCTTGCTGTCCCCAGTACACCTGGCCGTGCTGCTGCTCCAGTTTCAACTGTTTTGCCTTATTATTATTCGACCATGCTGGTCATTTATGAACATTTGAACATCTTGGCCATGTTCTGTTATAATCTCCACCCGGCACAGCCAGAAGAGGACTGGACACCCCACATAGCCTGGTTCCTCTCTAGGTTTCTTCCTAGGTTTTGGCCTTTCTAGGGAGTTTTCCCTAGCCACCGTGCTTCTACACCTGCATTGCTTGCTGTTTGGGGTTTTAGGCTGGGTTTCTGTACAGCACTTTGAGATATCAGCTGATGTATGGAGGGCTCTATAAATGCATTTGATTTAATTTGATTTGATTTGATTTTGAAACATATGGCAACATTTTGAGTGTCCTCAGGATCTATACATTTATCACTAAGAAGCTTTCCTACCCAAACATATGGTAACCCTCGACCTTCATTTAGTATTGAGCACAACAGATCATAGATTTTCTTTCTCCAGATGATAATCTGCTTTAGCGAAATGGCACCGATAGACATGGTCGCCCTGTTCATGGCTCTTAATAAGCAACTTTGCAGTATTTCATTTTTTGTGCGTTATTTCTCACATTGTTAACCACAAGAATTTCACTACACCAGCAATAACATCTGCTAAATATGTGTATGCGACCAACAACATTTGATTTGATTTCATGCCACGGCTCAGTGTGACTCTGAGATATGGAATCCATTTTAGGAACATCGTCATTCCTCCTCAGACCTCACCTCACCTAGTTAAATCTCAACCCATTCAAGCGTTAACCCTAACATGGATTCCATAGTAGTATCTGCACCATATAAAAGTAGCTTCCAGAGAGAATGAGCACTATGACAGGAAAATATTGGTGTGTTTTTTCAATATCTAATCATGGCTTGGGGTTGTAACAGATATGTATTTGTTGGAAACCTATCACATCAGTTGTACAACTGAATGCATTCAATCAAAATGATTCTTCCACATTTAGCCCAACCCCTCTGAATGAGAAAGGTGTGAGGTGCTGCCTTAATCAGCACCCAGGAAGCAGTTGTTGTTTGGGCTTAAAGCAGATTTTTCCACCATGGAGAATCTTGGAGAAACAACTTTGTATTTACTGGCCCAGGGCGCTTAACAGCTAGGCTACCTACCACGCCACTAGGTCGTTTCTGAGACATAAACAATTACATTTTGTTGCAAAAAAGGATTAATAAAAATAAAATGTATTTTAATTTTATTTATCAATAGAGTAATATGAGATCTGGGCTCTGGTTAAAAGTAATGCACTATATAGGGAATAGGGTGTCATTTCAGGCAAGGCCTGACTCTATATAAACACTATTCGCCTTATGTAGCCCTGCGCACTTGACAAAGTTCCATTCGAACGTGATTGTGTTTGTGTTTCCATTTACCAACTTCCATCAACGCTAGAGAATTACCTCAGTGCGGTGGCTAGCTAATAATTTAAAAACCTGCATCATTAACACGTCTTAACAAATAAACAAAACATAACATTTGGGCAGACACACAAATGGCTTCACCAGGAGGAGGGAAAATGATTGGTATTTTTGAAGGCCGATGTTCAGCCCAGCCAATAAAACAGCTCTTACCACTCTGCTTGGGCACTTTTCAACAACGGATCAGTAGAGACGGCTGGATGCTCTTGATGCGCTGGCCTTGGAAAGTCATGAAGCCTCAATGTTGTGGAAGGTCAGCTAATAAGCAAAGTCACTTGCTTTTCTATGTGTAACATTACCTAACGTAAGCGATGACAGCATACAAGCAGCCTACATGTGTTGTGGTGACAGTTACTATAATCCATAGGCTAACGTTATGATAGAGTTCTCAGATGAAATCTATGATCAATCTCCGCATTACTTGGTATTGTAATTGATGTTTATAACCTATTTTCTTTGTTCCTTTTAGAGATAAAAGTGCACAGTAATGCCTTATCTAGACACAGAATGATAAAATAGTCAGGCCTAATATAGCAGTTAGACCAAACGATTTGTTTGATGAAAGCTGAATTGAGAATGTCATGATGTATTGGTTATGTTAACATGTATTTGTGGATCAACAGAACTGCTGTATTAATGTGGGGAATCTGTAAGTATCCTGTCAAATCTCATGTTGGTGAAGCAAGGCAGGTTTATGGAGTCCAGGTGAGTCGGGTATAACATTTATTTAAATATGTCGGCATCACATGTATTTCTTTTGTGTTTTTAGTGTCTTTGTTTTAGCTATTGTTTTTCTGGGTGAATAAGGTTTGTAAAATATATCCTTGTGTTAATGCCTAAAATATGGTAGGTATAAGTGGTCTCATCTCATTGGGAACAATAGCAAAGTAAGTTTATGATGAAACTTTCATGTGTTTTGATTAAGTAGATGACATTGTCCTCAGTCACACAATTATTAATAATGTGATTTTCTCAACGTCTTTTTTTGTAACAAACATTCTATCACAGGTGCAAAATGCAGTGTCCAGTGGGCAAACTTGCATAGCCTGCACAGATGAGCAGTGAACATGGAATGTAGGGACTTGGAGGAACCTTGAGCCAAAGCGGTTAAACAGTATTGACTTCACACACCATAAGGCCAGTGACCAATATGTAGAAAATTGTCCATGTCTACCCCTGCCTCCCACTCCTGCCTCCCACTCCTGCCTCCCACCCCTGCCTCCCACCCCAGGTTCCCACTCCTGCATTCCACTCACAGGAGGAATTGAATAGGAGCCTGAGACACCCGAATCTGCCTGTGGGAGTCTGCTCTATAAGTGTGTTAATGCTGAACCGACAATAACATCACAGCCAGTAGCATCCCAGGTCAAATTGGACTGAAATTAATATTTATTTGTGTCTAATGAGCGGATGGCCTTCCCAGTGGCTGGAAGACTGTGGATATGCTGTGGACCACAGTGGCCCTGTTGTCAGTGTTGATGAGCCATGGCTACCAGCAAGCCCTGACAGAGTTGCTGAACTCCAAGGAGCTGTTGGAGATCAAGTGTCCTGTCATGGGGAAGGGCTGTGATTCTCTGGATGATGTCTTCAATGGTAAAGTGATGTGAAGGTGGTGGAGGGCACACCCCAACTGCAACCACATAGGCCACATGGCTACTACATGCAGGTACGAACTGGTATGTTTTGCATAGGACTGAGAGAAAGTAAGCTGCTCATCTGGATTCCATCCCAGCAAGTTGTCATCCCTGTTCCCTATGGTGCACAGTCCTGTTGTCACACCCTGACCATAGTTTGCTTTGTATGTTTCTATGTTTTGGTTGGTCAGGGTGTGAGCTGTGTGGGCATTCTATGTTACATGTCTAGTTTGTCTAGTTCTATGTTTGGCCTGATATGGTTCTCAATCAGAGGCAGGTGTTCGTCATTGTCTCTGATTGGGAACCATATTTAGGTAGCCTGTCTGGTGTTGGGTATGGTGGGTGATTGTCCTTGTTCCTGTCTCTGTGGTTTGCACCAGATAGGACTGTTTTAGGTTTTCGCACGTTTGTCGTTTTGATAGTTTATTCATGTACAGTTTCTTTATTAAAGTACAATGAATAACAACCACGCTGCATTTTGGTCCGCCTCTACTTCACCAGTAGAGAACCGTTACACCTGTGCAGAGGCTGTCCTGAGGTTGAAGGAATTCTACTCAACACACATGCTGCCATTTATTGTTGAGGAGCATCAGGCATAAGTTGAGTTGTTATAGAATGAATTTACATTTTATTTAACGGAACTTTTGACAACTTTAATTCCTATTGGGAAATCGACCTTGTAAATGGCATTTGACTTGTCAGTTCATTCAGCATCTTCATGACTGATATCACCACGCAGGTTACACAAGGCAGCACATATTCAAAGTATGTTGCCCATTTTAGATGAGAGGTTGATTGGCACTGTTTGTGAGATGATTCTAAACCGTTTGAGCCTTAGAATTACGTGTTCCACATGAACCCTCACGTTATCTATCCGTCTTCTACATGTGGTGTCCTTCTCTGACAGCTGTGCGCCTCTTTTTGTGAAGGTGGAATTGTTCATTTGACCTTCCTCTCGTGTAGTAGATCTCAGAGTGTGAAGCCCCGGTCAGCCATGACCACATCACCTGGACAGAGGTACTCTGTCTACCTCCATATGCTGAGGAGATGAACATCACTAGACCACAAGGTGCAATGGTGCAATGGCCACCAGGTACTTGATAGTGTTCAAGGTGTAGTAATGGATACTGGATGGATTAATGGATTATACAAAACCGTATAATAAACAACCATAGTGCATGAACACTCCCAATAATATTTAATAATCATAATAATTAAGCATAAATAAAATGGGCATTTTTTATTCACTTGTAGAGGAAATAAATTGTGCTATTAATAAGACTGTGCTTAGACACAAGAGCAAGAGGGAGACACACAATGAGAGCAGGCAAACTGCTCTAGCGATTGGCTTACCTGTCACAGGATGACTGCCTGACCAACGCCCGATGCTTCTTCACGGGTGGAGCATCGTAGCCAAGCCATTATTCTGGTTATGGATTCTCCACTGTAGGCTTCTTGTCAACGAAGTGACAGGAGCACACAAGGGGACATTTTGGTGGTTTCTTTAGATTTAACGCTTTGAGCCAGAGCCGCAAAGACTGTCTTTAGGAGGTGGATGCAGGTCGTATGGGGCTCCACAGGTACTTTCAGACGTCGCAGAGGTTGATGTTCAAAACATCGTTGTAAAAACGGCCTCCTCTTCATCCAAATATTGTGACAGCCTCGTACTGATCATATAATGCTTGTCATGTTGATCGATTTTAAGATTTATGGGGTTCTGTCAGTGTAAAGCTGTCAAGCTTTCAACGGAAAGTACCACTTTTGCATGTGCTAGCATCACACAAATGTTGCCGGAAATGGAAACACAATTGCAACAAACTCGCTGCGACCACTGTGACTTTCCAGAATAAGGTAGCATGAGGTTAGATTTATGATGTGTTTCATTTGTATGTTAAATGTACAGGACATGAACATTTCATTCCAGCTAACCAATGGATATAAAGCATTATGCAACTAAACCATTTGTAATACACATCTAACATCTATGAACAAAACATCTGAGGGCAGGAATATTGTATAGTACACACATAAAAGTACCCATAAGCATTCATTTCTGATGAAAAAAAACGTGAAAATTGGGTTCAAATTAGGGCCATGTTCAGAGGGCATTGAAAAACATAGCATACCATGAATCCTTTATTTCTAAGTTGCATACCATCAAATAGCAATGACGAGAGCTCAGCCAAGTGAGAAGGAAGGGCATGGTGGGTTTTGTTTTTCATTTGGGGGGGGGGTGTCCTCTTTTCAGCTCTGTTAAGGAATTCATGCCCTATGAGCAATTGTACATATCTGTCAAATGTGAAGAGACAGCATAGTGATGCTTCCCTACTAGGAAGGTTACAGAAAACATCGATAGAGGAAGAGCAATGCAGCAACAATTTGTCACCAAATAACTTCCTATGTTTCCCAACATGCCTCTTTAAAGCCAGCATAATGAACATGTTTTCTTCCTCTCCCTGTATCTCTGTTGCATCGCCTCTTCGTCGCCAGGTGAGCTGTCATGAGTGTAGACAGACAGTGAGGCATTTGACGCTAATGACAAACCATAGGAGATGGACAGGGACACACCAGCTTCATTGCATTTCCCATCAACGGGACAGACAATTAAGATGATGAATTTTGTTGGGCGGACAGTTAGAGGAAAAAGACAGTGGCCATCAGACAGTCATCTCCTTCAGTCTCAACCATCATGGGGAGACGGCGGAGGGGTGGACCAGACAGTACAGGGGTGTAGCTGGATGTAACTGGCATGTTTTGTCATGGAGGAGACAGTACAGGGGTGGAGCTGGCATGTCTTGTCATGGAGGAGACAGTACAGGGGTGTAGCTGGATGTAGCTGGCATGTCATGTCATGGATGAGACAGTACAGGGGTGGAGCTGGATGTAGCTGGCATGTCTTGTCATGGAGGAGACCGTGCAGGGGTGTAGCTGGCATGTCTTGTCATGAAGGAGCCAGTACAGGGGTGTAGCTGGATGTAGCTGGCATGTTTTGTCAAGGAGGAGCCAGTACAGGGGTGTAGCTGGCATGATTTGTCATGGAGGAGACAGTACAGGGGTGGAGCTGGATGTAGCTGGCATGTCTTGTCATGAAAGAGCCAGTACAGGGGTGTAGCTGGATGTAGCTGGCATGTTTTGTCAAGGAGGAGCCAGTGCAGGGGTGTAGCTGGCATGATTTGTCATGGAGGAGACAGTACAGGGGTGGAGCTGGCATGTCTTGTCATGGAGGAGACAGTACAGGGGTGTAGCTGGATGTAGCTGGCATGTTTTGTCAAGAAGGAGCCAGTGCAGGGGTGTAGCTGGCATGATTTGTCATGGAGGAGACAGTACAGGGGTGTAGCTGGATGTAGCTGGCATGTTTTGTCATGGAGGAGACCGTGCAGGGGTGTAGCTGGCATGTCTTGTCATGAAGGAGCCAGTACAGGGGTGTAGCTGGATGTAGCTGGCATGTTTTGTCAAGGAGGAGCCAGTCCAGGGATGTAGCTGGCATGATTTGTCATGGAGGAGACAGTACAGGGGTGGAGCTGGATGTAGCTGGCATGTCTTGTCATGAAAGAGCCAGTACAGGGGTGTAGCTGGCATGATTTGTCATGGAGGAGACAGTACAGGGGTGGAGCTGGATGTAGCTGGCATGTCTTGTCATGAAAGAGCCAGTACAGGGGTGTAGCTGGATGTAGCTGGCATGTTTTGTCAAGGAGGAGCCAGTGCAGGGGTGTAGCTGGCATGATTTGTCATGGAGGAGACAGTACAGGGGTGGAGCTGGCATGTCTTGTCATGGAGGAGACAGTACAGGGGTGTAGCTGGATGTAGCTGGCATGTTTTGTCATGGATGAGACAGTACAGGGGTGGAGCTGGATGTAGCTGGCATGTTTTGTCATGGAGGAGACCGTGCAGGGGTGTAGCTGGCATGTCTTGTCATGAAGGAGCCAGTACAGGGGTGTAGCTGGATGTAGCTGGCATGTTTTGTCAAGGAGGAGCCAGTACAGGGATGTAGCTGGCATGATTTGTCATGGAGGAGACAGTACAGGGGTGGAGCTGGATGTAGCTGGCATGTCTTGTCATGAAAGAGCCAGTACAGGGGTGTAGCTGGATGTAGCTGGCATGTTTTGTCAAGAAGGAGCCAGTGCAGGGGTGTAGCTGGCATGATTTGTCATGGAGGAGACAGTACAGGGGTGTAGCTGGATGTAGCTGGCATGTTTTGTCATGGAGGAGACCGTGCAGGGGTGTAGCTGGCATGTCTTGTCATGAAGGAGCCAGTACAGGGGTGTAGCTGGATGTAGCTGGCATGTTTTGTCAAGGAGGAGCCAGTCCAGGGATGTAGCTGGCATGATTTGTCATGGAGGAGACAGTAGAGGGGTGGAGCTGGATGTAGCTGGCATGTCTTGTCATGAAAGAGCCAGTACAGGGGTGTAGCTGGATGTAGCTGGCATGTTTTGTCAAGAAGGAGCCAGTGCAGGGGTGTAGCTGGCATGATTTGTCATGGAGGAGACAGTACAGGGGTGGAGCTGGCATGTCTTGTCATGGAGGAGACAGTACAGGGGTGTAGCTGGATGTAGCTGGCATGTTTTGTCAAGGAGGAGCCAGTGCAGGGGTGTAGCTGGCATGATTTGTCATGGAGGAGACAGTACAGGGGTGGAGCTGGCATGTCTTGTCATGGAGGAGACAATACAGGGGTGTAGCTGGATGTAGCTGGCATGTTTTGTCAAGGAGGAACCAGTGCAGGGGTGTAGCTGGCATGATTTGTCATGGAGGAGACATTACAGGGGTGGAGCTGGATGTAGCTGGCATGTCTTGTCATGAAAGAGCCAGTACAGGGGTGTAGCTGGATGTAGCTGGCATGTCTTGTCATGGAGGAGACAGTACAGGGGTGGAGCTGGATGTAGCTGGCATGTTTTGTCATGGAGGAGACTGCAGGGGTGTAGCTGGATGTAGCTGGCATGTTTTGTCATGGAGGAGTCAGTGCAGGGGTGTAGCTGGATGTAGCTGGCATGTTTTGTTATGGAGGAGACAGTACAGGGGTGGAGCTGGATGTAGCTGGCCTGTTTTGTTATGGATGAGACAGTACAGGGGTGGAGCTGGATGTAGCTGGCATGTTTTGTCATGGAGGAGTCAGTGCAGGGGTGTAGCTGGCATGTTTTGTTATGGAGGAGACAGTGCAGGGGTGCAGTTGGATGTAGCTGGCATGTCTTGTCATGGAGGAGCCAGTGCAGGGGTGTAGCTGGCATGTTTTGTTATGGAGTAGACAGTACAGGGGTGGAGCTGGATGTAGCTGGCATGTTTTGTTATGGAGGAAACAGTGCAGGGGTGGAGCTGGATGTAGCTGGCGTGTTTTGTCATTGAAGATACAGTGCAGGGGTGGAGTAGGATGTAGCTGGTATGTTATGTCATGGATCTCAATATCTCTCTCTGCATCCTCTCTTTTTGGACTGGAGGAGCAACATGTTGCACCTGCACCTTTAGAAAGAGCACTGTGCTAAGCGTACTGCCTCTGTTTGCTTATGATGGAATACTGCTCATTGAGTGCAGATTTAGTGCCAGCATCTGTCTGTGGTGGTATATGTAGACAGCTATGAAAAATACAGATGAAAACTCTCTAGGTAGATAGTGTGGTCTACAGCTTATCATGAAGGACCCTTTTGATTCCAGGTAGAACCATTTTGGGATCCATTTAAAACCCTTCAAGGGTTCTACCTGGAAACAAAAAGGGTTCTACCTGGAACCATAAAGGGTTATCCTATGGGGACAGCGGGAAAAAAATAGTGTTTAACCTTTTCTCTGTCAGCATGTTAAATGTGCAACCAGGGGTAAAAAAAAACTCTGCACCACCTTTACTCCACACACAGAGAAGCGTACAAAGATCTCCCTCGCCTCCATTTGGCAAAACTGACCATAATGCTATTCTCCTGATTCCTGCTTACAAGCTAGAATGAAATCAGGAAGCACCAGTGACTCTGTCTATAAAAGTGGCCAGATGAGGCTAAACTACAGGACTGTTTTACACAGACTGGAATATGTTCTGGGATTCTTCAGATGGCATTGAGGAGTACACCACATCAGTCACGGCTTCATCAATAAGTGCATCGATGACGTCGTCCCCAAAGTGACTGTATGTACATACCCCAACCAGAAGCCATGGATTACAGGCAACTTTTGCACTGAGCTAAAGGGTAGAGCTGCTGCTTTCAAGGAGTGGGACTCTAACCCGGAAGCTTATAAGAAATCCTGCTGTGCCCTCCGACGAACCATCAAACAGGCAAAGCATCGATACAGGACTAAGATCGAATTGTACTACACCGGCTCTGATGCTCGACGGATGTGGCAGGGCATGCAAACTATTAAAGACTACAAAGGGAAGCACAGCCGAGAGCTGTCCAGTGACACGAGCTTACCAGATGAGCTACATAACTTATATGCTCGCTTTGAGGCAAGTAACACTGACACATGCATGAGAATATCAGCTGTACCGGACGACTGTGTGATCATGCTCTCCGCAGCCGAAACAGGTCAACATTCACAAGGCAGCAGGGCCAGACGGATTACCAGGACGTGTACTCCGAGCATGCGCTGACCAACTGGCAAGTGTCTTCACTGACTCTCTCTGTCTGAGTCTGTAATAGCAGCATGTTTCAAGCGGATCACCATAGCCCTGTGTCCATCAACACTAAGATAACATGCCTAAATGACTACCAACCCGAAGCACTCACGTCTGTAGCTGTGAAATGCTTTGAAAGGCTGGTCATGGCTCACATCAACACCATTATCCAAGAAATCCTAGACCCACTCCAATTTGCATAGTGCACAAACAGATCCACAGATGATGCCATCTCTATTGCACTCCACCCTGCCCTTTCACACATGGACAAAGGGAACGCCTATGTGAGAATGCTATTCATTAACATCATACTGCCCTCAAAGCTCATCACTAAGCTAAGGACCCTGGGACTAAACACTTCCCTCTGAAACTGGATCATGGACTTCCTGACGGGGCGCCCCCATGTGATAAGGGTAGGTAACAACGCATCCGCCACGCTGATCCTCAACACGGGTGCCCCTCAGGGGTGCGTGCTCAGTCCCCTCCTGTTCTCCCTGTTCACTCATGACTGCACGTTCAGGCAAGACTCCAAGACCATCATTAAGTTTGCCGATGACACAACAATGGTTGTCCTGATCACCGACAATGATGAGACGGTCTATAGGGAGGAGGTCAGAGACCTGACCATGTGGTGCTAGGACAACAACATCGCCCTCAACGTGATCAAGATAAAGGAGATGATTGTGGACTACAGGAAAAGGAGGACCGAGCACGCCTCCATTCTCATCGACGGGGCTGTAGTGGAGCAGGTTGAGAGCTTCAAGTTCTTGGTGTCCACATCACCAACAAACTAACATGGTCCAAGCACACCAAGACAGTCGTGAAGAGGGCACGACAATACCTATTCCCCCTCAGCAGACCGAAAAGATTTGGCAATGGTCCTTAGATCCTCAAAAGGTTTTATAGCTGCACCATCGAGAGCATCCTGACGGGTTGCATCACTGCCTGGTAGGGTAATTACTCGGCCTCTGACCGCAAGGCACTACAGAGGGTAGTGTGTACAGCCCAGCACATCACCGGGGCCAAGCTTCCTGCCATCCTCTATACCAGGCAGTGTCAGAGGAAGGCCCTAAAAATTGTCAAAGTTTCCAGCCACCCTAGTCATAGACTGTTCTCTCTGCTTCCACACGGCAAGAGGTACCGGAACGCCAAGGTTAGGTCCAAGAGGTTTCTAAACAGCTTCTACCCCCAAGCTACCGTATAAGACTCCTGAACAGCTAATCAAATGGCTACCCAGTCTGTTTGCACCCCCCCGCCTCTACTTTTCTGCTACTCTCTGTTATTATCTCTGCATAGTCACTTTAATAACTCTACCTACACGTACATATTACCTCAATTACCTTACAGAGTCAGTAAGTCCCACCACACACTGACTCTGTACTGGCACCCCCTGTATATAGCCCCGCTATTGGTTATTTACTGCTGCTCTTGAATTGTTTGTTTTTCTTATCTCTTACTCCTGTTTTTGAGGTATATTCTTAAAACGGATCCATTGTTGGTTAAGGGCTTGTATGTAAGTATTTCGCTGTAAGGTCTACACTTGTATTCGGCGCATGTGACAAATAAAATGTCATTTGATTTTGAAAGGTTTATTCCATGGGGTCAGCCAAAGAACCCTTTTAGATTCTAGATAGCATTTCCTTTCCTATCTCTCTGGGAGTGTTCTACTCTCCACACTGTGAGCTTATGTAGACTCAATTCTATAATGGGGAATAAAGTAGAGTGAACAATTTGCACAATATATCATCTCGTGGTGCAGCACATAGTAGGATCATGCATCTTAACACAGTCAACACAAAAAGAATAGCCTCGTGAAATTAAAAGTGGAATGTAGCCTGAAAATATATTGTATTTGAATGAAATCCTCAAAGAACAGGGTCTATTCAGTTTAATAAATGTGTATGGAATATTAAGCATCCTTCATACTGGTACATTACTGTGTGTGCTACATATGGCTATGTGCTATGTATGGCTATGTATGCCTATGTGCTATGTATGGCTATGTATGGCCTTATGGACAACACTATAACCTTCAATGCAACTAAGAGTCACTGGGCCATAATCACTGGGCATCACACGCACTATTCAAAGGCCTACGTTAGATACCATTTCAAGTTGTCACCTTTTCTCCCCTTCTTTCCCTGACTTTCCCTGCCTCACTGATAGACACAAACAATCCATTTACCACTGCTTATCCTGCCAAGGGGACAGCAGTGGGAGAGGGGACAACAGAGAGCCACACAACAGAGAGAGAGAAGACCAGTGCAGTGACACAAACACAAAGAGTGAGCCAGGAAGTAGCCTGGGTTTAATGGTGCGCCCCTGAAAAGGACAACCATAACAGAAAGTTAAGTGACTCCTTCTCCCATCCTATAGTAGCTCCCTAGGCCACAGGCAGGCAGGTCAGACTGGCAGACAAGCACAGAGAGAGAGAGCAGTGAAAAAGTCTGGGTCTTGTGTTGTGTGTTGTTCAGAGGACAACTTCTGGCCTCAGGGCCTTGGCTTTTACCCCATCAGGTGAAGTGACGTGATGAACATCAGGACAAACACTCTGAAATAACAGAGCGAGGGAGGAAGAGACAGAGAGAGGGAGTAGAAAAGAGCATTCAAGAGCCAGTCAGTGTGAGTAAGGGGGCTGTGATGGCTCCTGTCTGATAGAGAGGCCTGAGGGGAGTGTCTGAAGAGGTATTGTGGTCTCTACAGACCTGCTTTCAGACACATGTAGGTTATATATGACAGGACCTCAAATGATGTATGACAAAACCTCAAATGACCCACAAAGTGACATGGCCATGTTCAACATACCAGCCCAAGAGTTTTCTTTAGCTGGCCCTGTGTGGTAGAAATATATCGAGCAATTCACTGAATAGGGTCTCTACGGTATAGTGGATTCTGATATCAAACATAATTTTATTGTTCATTTTTGAGTGATTGTGTGTGTGTGTGTGTGTGTGTGTGTGTGTGTGTGTGTGTGTGTGTGTGTGTGTGTGTGTGTGTGTGTGTGTGTGTGTGTGTGTGTGTGTGTGTGTGTGTGTGTGTGTGTGTGTGTGTGTGTGTGTGTGTGTGTGCGTGTGCGTGTGCGTGTGTGTGTGTGTCTAGACTGTCTACATGTTTTGTTTTTGTGGAAAATTCCAATTGTTTGGCTAATAATGGGGGCCTCGAGGTGAAAATACCTGGGCTGATTTCTGGTCCCAGTCCATTCCTGACTTACTCTAACTACTGACCTCTCCCTTCTGTGCACTCTGTGTGTGTTGATGAGTGGCTGGGTGTGACAGACATGCTGGGAGGAGTGTGTCATTAGGTGTCTGGGACTGGGAGGAGAGGGAGAGGAAGGCATGTGACTGGGACCCTGATGGATACACTGCCACCCTGATCTACAGTTTTTAAATACATTTGAGTCATTCTGCAAACACTCTTATCCAGAGCGACTTTCAGTTTGTGCATTCATGTTAAGCTATCTAGGTGGGACAAGCACATATCTCAGTTATAGTCCATTTTCCCTGAATGAATCAGCAAAGTCAGTGGTAGTAAGAGCTACAGTTAGTTCACAGCAGGCTCCTACTCTCTCTCTCTCTTGCTGTCCCTCTCTCCCTTTCCCCCGCTATCCCACCCTCCCTCCGGCTCTCCTCTCCACTCTGATTAATGAATGTCGTCAGGTACCATCCGTTGCCACTCAGGCCAATTTAGACATTAGACGTTTCCGCATGGCTTTGTGCTCTTAAACAAACAGCAGGGCCTCTGGGTTATTCTCAAGTTTCTATCTCATTCTTTCTTCCCTCCCTCTCTCTCTCTCTCTCTCTCTCTCCCCCTCTCGCTCTCTCTCTCTCTCTCTCTCTCTCTCTCTCTCTCTCTCTCTCTCTCTCTCTCTCTCTCTCTCTCTCTCGCTCTCTCTCTCAATTCAAATCACTTCAAGGGCTTTATTGGCATGTGAAACATGTGTTAACATTGCCAAAGCAAGTGAGGTAGATAATATGTAAAGTGAATATATAAAGTGAAATAAGCAATAAAAATGAACAGTAAACATTACACATACAGAAGTTTCAAAACAATAAAGCCATTACAAATGTCATATTATATATATACAGTGTTTTAACAATGTACAAATGGTAAAGGACACAAGATAAAATAAATAAGCATAAATATGGGTTGTATTTACAATGGTGTGTGTTCTTCACTGGTTGCCCTTTTCTCGTGGCAACAGGTCATAAATCTTGCTGCTGTGATGGCACACTGTGGAATTTCACCCAGTAGATATGGGAGTTTTTCAAAATTGGATTTGTTTTCGAATTATTTGTGGATCTGTGTAATCTGAGGGAAATATGTCTCTCTAATATGGTCATACATTGGGCAGGAGGTTAGGAAGTGCAGCTCAGTTTCCACCTCATTTTGTGGGCAGTGAGCACATAGCCTGTCTTCTCTTGAGAGTCATGTCTGCCTACGGCGGCCTTTCTCAATAGCAAGGCTATGCTCACTGAGTCTATACATAGTCAAAGCTTTCTTTAATTTTGGGTCAGTCACAGTGGTCAGGTATTACTGTGTACTCTCTGTGTAGGGCCAAATAGCATTCTAGTTTGCTCTGTTTTTTTTGTTAATTCTTTCCAATGTGTCAAGTAATTATTTTTTTGTTTTCTCATGATTTGGTTGGGTCTAATTGTGCTGCTGTCCAGTTTGCTTAGGGGACTCTTCTCCAGGTTCATCTCTCTGTAGGTGATGGCTTTGTTGTGGAAGATTTGGTGGTTATAGAATTTAACGGCTCTTTTCTTGATTTTGATAATTAGTGCACACGGAGGATATTTTTGCAGAATTCTGCGTGCAGAGTCTCAATTTGGTGTTTGTCCCATTTTGTGAAGTCTTGATTGGTGAGCGGACCCCAGACCTCACAACCATAAAGGGCAATGGGCTCTATGACTGATTCAACTATTTTTTGCCAAATCCTAATTGGTATGTTGAAATTTATTTTCCTTTTGATGGCATAGAATGCCCTTCTTGCCTTGTCTCTCAGATCGTTCACAGCTTTGTGGAAGTTACCTGTGGCGCTGATGTTTAGTCAAAGGTATGTATAGTTTTTTGTGTGCTCTAGGGCAACAGTGTCTAGATGGAATTTGTATTTGTGGTCCTGGTGACTGGACCTTTTTTGGAACACCATTATTTTGGTCTAACTGAGATTTACTGTCAGGGCCCAGGTCTGACAGAATCTGTGCATAAGATCTAGGTGCTGCTGTAGGCCCTCCTTGGTTGGTGACAGAAGCACCAGATCATCAGCAAACAGCAGACATTTGACTTCGGATTCTAGTTGGGTGAGGCCGGGTGCTGCAGACTTTTCTAGTGCCCGCGCCAATTCGTTGATATATATGTTGAAGTGGGTGGGGCTTAAGCTGCATCCCTGTCTAACCCCACGACCCTGTGTGAAGAAATGTGTGTGTTTTTTGCCCATTTTAACTGCACACTTGTTGTTTGTGTACATGGATTTTATAATGTCGTATGTTTTACCCCCAACACCACTTTCCATCAGTTTGTATAGCAGACCCTCATGCCAAATTGAGTCGAAGGCTTTTTTGAAATCAACAAAGCATGAGAAGACTTTGCCTTTGTTTTGGTTTGTTTGGTTGTCAATTAGGGTGTGCAGGGTGAATACATGGTCTGTTGTACGGTAATTTGGTAAAAAGCCAATTTGACATTTGCTCAGTACATTGTTTTCATTGAGGAAATGTACGAGTCTGCTGTTAATGATAATGCAGAGGATTTTCCCATGGTTACTGTTGACGCATATTCCACGGTAGTTATTGGGGTCAAATTTGTCTCCACTTTTGTGGATTGGGGTGAGCAGTCTTTGGTTCCAAATATTGGGGAAGATGCCAGAGCTAAGGATGATATTAAATAGTTTTAGTATAGTCAATTGGAATTTGTTGTCTGTATATTTGATCATTTCATTTGAGGATACCATCAACACCACAGGCCTTTTTGGGTTGGAGGGTTTTTATTTTGTCCTGTAACTCATTCAATGTAATTGGAGAATACAGTGGGTTCTTGTAGTCTTTAATAGTTGATTCTAAGATCTGTATTTGACCATGTATATGTTTTTGCAAAAAGATCGGAGAAGTGGTTTACCCATACATCTCCATTTTGGATAGATAATTCTTTGTGTTGTTGTTTGTTTAGTGTTTTCCAATATTCCCAGAAGTGGTTAGAGTCTATGGATTCTTCAATTACATTCAGCTGGTTTCTGACATGCTGTTCCTTCTTTTTCCGTAGTGTATTTCTGTATTGTTTTAGTGATTCACCATAGTGAAGGCGTAGACTCAGGTTTTCCGGGTCTTTATGTTTTTGGTTGGACAGGTTTCTCAATTTCTTTCTTAGATTTTTGCATTCTTCATCAAACCATTTCTCTCTCTCTCTCTCTCTCTCTCTCTCTCTCTCTCTCTCTCTCTCTCTCTCTCTCTCTCTCTCTCTCTCTCTCTCTCTCTCTCTCTCTCTCTCTGCGTAATGAGTTTACTCCCTGGTCCAATCAGCATCCTGGTTTTTGGCCATTTGGGAGTCGTCATGTTGTCTCAGAGGACAGAGACAGTAACTATAGTGCTACAGAGTATTAGGAGGTGACAGACTGGCCCTGCTAGCATCCCAGTGGTAGAACCCTGTGGTGGAACCCTGTGGTTGAACCCAGCAGCACTACAAATGGAACAATCAGCTCAGTTATTTGCCTGGCGGCCAGGAAACTCCACCTCCCTGAAGAGGCTCTGTTCCAATATCCTCACTAGCATACAATTTAGAATGAAGCAATGTATTGGGCATGCATTCTAAGTGGTATGGTACTGTGGATAGTGGAACATAGCCTCATCAGTATATGGTATCCCTCTCCTCTCTCTGGGAGAGATCTTGGAATGAGTCTCATTTGAAGTGAAATCTTAACTGGTTTTTGTAGTGTTACATTCAGCAGGCAAATTCATTATTGGCTGGTGTGTTTAGTTGCTCTCAGCCATCCCCATCAGGGACCCAGCAGTTGATGAACTGTGAACCTCTTTGACCTGAGTTAGGTAACATACATGGCTAAAATTGAATACATTATGCCACCATTGAAGAGGTTAAATCGGTAACACTTAACTTGACACCCAGTGCCATAACACGTTATGACATGATCATAACCATGTCATAATATGTCATAACAGCTGACATAACTTGTCATAACCTGTCAAAGTATGGTGATAAACTGTCATTACCAGAATATTTACACCTGTTGTGACATATATTGCATTATTTTATGGCTGTTTATGACACCTCCATGAGATTATTTTTGATTTAGTTTGAAAGTTTGTTTCTTAGGTCCTTTGTTGTTGTTGTAGTAGCAATGAATTCTGTTAAAAGTCATGAGCTGTGTTGAAATGCTCATACTAACTGCACTAACTGTACTATTTCTGATGTGAATTGAGTATATAGTGTTCTTATTGGTCATAGTATGGATATAGTTATAATTCCAAAAGTTCCCGGATGTCGGACTAAATTCGCTAAAATACAAAGTATACATGCAGAGGACACTATTTTCGTACTTTTAGGGCCCATAATGCAATTCTTCAGAAAATGGGCGTGGCTTCACAACGTTTTCAGATTTGAAGAAAATTGTGTAAAATATGACACTGCAGATTGAATTTACGAACATACCCGAAATCGTAAAATGTTTAGCTAGTCATTTGTTATGCTAACAAACTAGCAAGTGGTTGCATAGTAAAAGCATCAACTTCCGGTAGACACTCTGCATCAACTTCCGGTACGCTCAACTGAAACAATACCATTTGTTTACAGTATACTAAAATGAACTAATAGTATATACTCATTAAGTATGTAGTATACAGTAAGTTAGTATAGGTATTCGAACATAGCCATGGTATTTTCATCATATTTTAAATAACTTGCAGAAAATACAGTTTATGTCACTGTCAAGAAGCATTATGACCATCATAATCATATAAGCCAGAGAGGCCTGTCACGTACATGCCCTTATGTCAGTCATCAGTCAAATAGAGGGTGTCTTGTCCTGCTTCTGAAATCTGCTCCTGCAGTCATCCCAGTCATCAGCAGCAGAGCAAATCAAATCAAATGTTATTTGTCACATACACATGGTTAGCAGATGTTAATGCGAGTGTAGCGAAATGCTTGTGCTTCTAGTTCTGACAGTGCAGTAATATCTAACAGGTAATCTAACAATCCCCAACAACTACATAATACACACAAATCTAAAGGGGTGAATGAGAATATGTACATATAAGTATATGGATGAGCGATGGCCGAGCGGCATAGGCAAGGTGCAGTAGACGGTATAAAATACAGTATATACATGTGATATGAGTAATGTAAGATATGTCAACATTCTAAATCAAATATGGCATATTCATGTGATATGAGAAATGTAAAATATGTAAACATTATTAATGTGGCCTTATTTGGAGTGACTAGTGATCCAATAAAGTGACCAGTGACCAGTGACCAGTGATCAGTAACCAGTGATCAGTGATCAGTAACCAGTGATCAGTGATCAGTGATCAGTGACTAGTAATCCAATAAAGTGACCAGTGACCAGTGAGTGACCAGTGACCAGTAACCAGTGATCAGTGACCAGTGACCAGTAACCAGTGATCAGATCAGTGACCAGTGACCAGTGATCAGTAACCAGTGACCAGTGATCAGTAACCAGTGATCAGTGATCAGTGACCAGTGACCAGTGACCAGTGATCAGTGATCAGTGACCAGTGACCAGTGATCAGTGATCAGTGATCAGTGATCAGTGATCAGTGACCAGTGACCAGTGACCAGTGACCAGTGACCAGTGATCAGTGATCAGTGACCAGTGACCAGTGATCAGTGACCAGTGACCAGTGATCAGTGACCAGTGATCAGTGACCAGTGACCAGTGACCAGTGACCAGTGATCAGTGACCAGTGATCAGTGACCAGTGATCAGTGATCAGAGACCAGTGACCAGTGATCAGTGATCAGTGACCAGTGATCAGTGATCAGTGACCAGTGACCAGTGATCAGTGACCAGTGATCCAAGTCAAATGCTCTACCACTGAGCTATACATCCTGGGGTAGGGGCATGTCTGACATCAAGTTGTGAGCAATTTCAATGATCATTTAATATGGGAGATTTCAGAAAATGTTATAGAACATAAACATACTGTTGACAAGTAGGATAAAGTGTAATTAAATGTTTTGCTTTGTGTGGTAGGTTTTGTGGGTTTTGACAGTCTTATGTGGGTGTCATAACCAGCCATAAAATAACTACCATGGTAGGTTTTGTGGGTTTTAACACTTTTATGTAGGTGTCACATGTCATAACCAGCCATAAAATAACTACCATGGTAGGTTTTGTGGGTTTTAACACTTTTATGTAGGTGTCACATGTCATAACCAGCCATAAAATAACTACCATGGTAGGTTTTGTGGGTTTTAACACTTTTATGTAGGTGTCACATGTCATAACCAGCCATAAAATAATGCATTATATGTCACAACAGGTCTAAATGTCTGTGTCATGACAGTGTTATGACAATATTATGACAGGTTATGGCAAGTTATGGCAGCTGTTATGACATATTATGATGTGGTTATGACTGTTAAGTCAAAGTGTTACCGTTAAATCAATATCTTCTGAGATGTATTTTCCACTGACAATATCTTCTGAGATGTATTCCTCAATGACAATATCTTCTGAGATGTATTCCTCAATGACAATATCTTCTGAGATGTATTCCTCAATGACAATATCTTCTGAGATGTATTGTCCACTGACAATATCTTCTGAGATGTTTTCCTCAATGACAATATCTTCTGAGATGTATTCCTCAATGACAATATCTTCTGAGATGTATTCCTCAATGACAATATCTTCTGAGATGTATTGTCCACTGACAATATCTTCTGAGATGTATTCCTCAATGACAATATCTTCTGAGATGTATTCCTCAATGACAATATCTTCTGAGATGTATTCCTCAATGACAATATCTTCTGAGATGTATTTTTCCACTGACAATATCTTCTGAGATGTATTCCTCAATGACAATATCTTCTGAGATGTATTCCTCAATGACAATATCTTCTGAGATGTATTTTTCACTGACAATATCTTCTGAGATGTATTTTTCACTGACAATATCTTCTGAGATGTATTCCTCAATGACAATATCTTCTGAGATGTATTTTTCACTGACAATATCTTCTGAGATGTATTTTTCACTGACAATATCTTCTGAGATGTATTCCTCAATGACAATATCTTCTGAGATGTATTTTTCATTTTTCTGAGATGTATTCTGACAATATCTTCTGAGATGTATTTTTCACTGACAATATCTTCTGAGATGTATTCCTCAATGACAATATCTTCTGAGATGTATTTTTCACTGACAATATCTTCTGAGATGTATTCCTCAATGACAATATCTTCTGAGATGTATATTTCACTGACAATATCTTCTGAGATGTATTCCTCAATGACAATATCTTCTGAGATTTATTTTTCACTGACAATATCTTCTGAGATGTATTCCTCAATGACAATATCTTCTGAGATGTATTCCTCAATGACAATATCTTCTGAGATGTATTTTTCACTGACAATATCTTCTGAGATGTATTCCTCAATGACAATATCTTCTGAGATGTATTCCTCAATGACAATATCTTCTGAGATGTATTTTTCACTGACAATATCTTCTGAGATGTATTTTTCACTGACAATATCTTCTGAGATGTATTCCTCAATGACAATATCTTCTGAGATGTATTTTTCACTGACAATATCTTCTGAGATGTATTTTTCACTGACAATATCTTCTGAGATGTATTCCTCAATGACAATATCTTCTGAGATGTATTTTTCACTGACAATATCTTCTGAGATGTATTCCTCAATGACAATATCTTCTGAGATGTATTTTTCACTGACAATATCTTCTGAGATGTTTTTTCACTGACAATATCTTCTTAGATGTATTTTTCACTGACAATATCTTCTGAGATGTATTTTTCACTGACAATATCTTCTGAGATGTATTTTTCACTGACAATATCTTCTGAGATGTATTCCTCAATGACAATATCTTCTGAGATGTATTCCTCAATGACAATATCTTCTGAGATGTATTTTTCACTGACAATATCTTCTGAGATGTATTCCTCAATGACAATATCTTCTGAGATGTATTTTTCACTGACAATATCTTCTGAGATGTATTTTTCACTGACAATATCTTCTGAGATGTATTCCTCAATGACAATATCTTCTGAGATGTATTTTTCACTGACAATATCTTCTGAGATGTATTCCTCAATGACAATATCTTCTGAGATGTATTCCTCAATGACAATATCTTCTGAGATGTATTTTTCACTGACAATATCTTCCGAAATGTATTTTTCACTGACAATATCTTCCGAAATGTATTTTTCAATGGCATTGGCTCCTGTATTTGTTTTCTAATTGCAGAAAGATAACAGCTGTAATGCTATAGCTGTCTCTGTCTCCAGCTCTATGGAAGAATATACTAATGACATTAGCCATGGGTGTCAGTCAGTCATACCAGCCGTAGAGGAGAGAGGGAGAGGTGGGGTCTTAATGTGCAGAGATTTGTTCTATGTGTCTGGGCTTGTGTTCTTTATGTCAGGGACAGGGCCATGTGCTTGTGGTCCCCTTGCCTCTCTGCCCTGTGGTGTGCATAGCTGTCACTTCTTGTTAGCGTGCCAGTCAATCACAGGCTGGGGGCTGTCGCTCATCAATGTGCTTTGTATGATGAATGTAGGGATGTGAAGAGATCCGACTGTATGCACTAAATAATACAAATACTGAGCTGTATTGTATGCCCCCCAAAAATATGTAGTTTCATTTTTCCTAATAATACATTTACTAAGAGAAAGAGATGTTGTTTTAAAGGGTTGTTTTTTGGCACCCCAAACCCCAGCACAAGCACAATAGACTCATAACATCAACGATCCACCACCATATCTTACAGTTGGTATGGGGTTATTTTCTGCCAATGCACCCTTCTTCCAACACAAAACCCACCACTGGTGTACGTGGCCAAAGAGCTCTATTTTCATGTCATCCAATAAATGTAAACTCCTGGAGTTTGTTCAACGTCATTGACAGTTGAATTGGAACAAGTACTATGGTCAGAGGACATGAAAATAGACCTCTGAGGCCACGTACACCAGTGGTGGGTTTTGTGTTGGAAGAAGGGTGCATTGGCAGAAAATAACCACATTTTGCAATGACAATCTCATTCTCTGGACTTGAACCCCATTGAAAAACTTGTGGTTTGAATTGAAGAGGGCAGAGGGGAAATTATTACTTGGTAAACACTTCCTCTGAGCAATTATATAACGATAAAATAATATTATTTTCCAATTTCTTTGAGGATACAACATAGCTCAGTATTTCTATTATTTATTTTATACAGTCTTTTTTTGCTCATCTTTACCAAGGGTGCTAGTAATTTGGAACCTGACTGTATGTACGTTGACATGTGCAATAAACAGTCAGTCATTTAGAAATAAAACATACACATCTCTAAGTCAAAAACAGATCCCATGCATGTTTCTCTGTTGAGGATCTGTCTCTATAGAAGTAAAGGAAGTGTTTCAAATCCATGTTTTGCAGCGTATCACATGTTTTTAGGAAATGCAATTATTATTCATGTTTTTTCCCTCTTCTCAGGCTTGTTAGTGGTGTGCAATTAAACATTTTGTTGATTGGGTTTGTTGTCACGCCTTGGTCATTGTATTTTGTGTTTTTGTTATACGTTTGGGTAGGCCAGGGTGTGACATGGGTTTATATGTTGTTTTCGTATTGGGGTTTGTAGTATTTGGGATCGCGGCTAATTAGGGGTGTTGTATAGGCTTGGCTGCCTGAGGCGATTCTCAATCAGAGTCAGGTGATCCTCGTTGTCTCTGATTGGGAACCGTATTTAGGGAGCCATAGTTTCGCTTTGTATTTCGTGGGTGTCTGTTCCTGTCTCTGTGTTGTAGTCACCAGATAGGCTGTAATTAGTTTCACGTTTCCGTTCTGTTGTTTTTGTATTCAGTTTCAGATATTTCATGTACCGTCATTTCTTTCATTAAAGTCATTAGTAACCTTCACGCTGCATTTCGGTCCGACTCTCTTCTTTCAACAGACTAACGCCGTTACATTTGTAGTGTAGACTACTGTAAAAAAAACTTTAAAAACTACAGCACACAGAATAGAGAAAGTAAAAGTTTTAGATTGAAAGTTCAATCTCAATAGGATTTTTCTGTTTTCTGTTTCTAATTATTTTATTTTGTTGAACCCAGTCTGATTTTCCTCCATTCTCTCCCCTGCCGCCACCAGCCTTTTGGAACTTTGTCAAGTCCCTTGACCTGTAACAGAATGAAAAGGCAAAAAGCAGCTATTGCAGCAGCACTCTAGAAAGGCTAGGGGAAATGATTGAAGAGGGGGGAGGGAGAGGGGCATGGCATTGCAGTGTCTGGGGGAGGAAAGGAGAACGGGAGGGTTGGAGGGAGGGAATGTTTTCTATGTCACTGCAGTCCAATATTGTCACAGGAAAAATGTCATTGTGCCCGTGGGAGGTGCAGCAGCGCTGCAAGGGCAGACTCCTCTGTCTGAGCACATTTAGCTGGATGTTCTGTGGCAGACCCTGAGGACAACCAAGAGGCAAGACTGGCAAGGCTTTTCACTCTGCTAACTCAGCTATTGTAACCCCACTTTTCTGACCCCACAACTCAGTCATAGGAAAGTGTTTTTACAGGTCAACCCCTATTGACTTAACTGTACCTCAAAACTGCTTCATGGAGTGTGTTCTTACCTGCACTCCTGCAGGGTTATTTAAGTTTGTATATTTAGTGAACATTCATTTGTCAATGAGATGTCAAGATGTACTCAAATCAAATGTATTTATATAGCCCTTCTTACATCAGCTGATATCTCAAAGTGCTGTACAGAAACCCAGCCTAAAACTCCAAACAGCAAGCAATGCAGGTGTAGAAGCACGGTGGCTAAGAAAAACTACCTAGAAAGGCCAAAACCTAGGAAGAAACCTAGAGAAGGACCAGGCTATGAGGGATCGTCAGTCCTCTTCTGGCTGTGCCGGGTGGAGATTATAACAGAACATGGCCAAGATGTTCAAATGTTCATAAATGACCAGCATGGTCAAATAATAATAATCACAGTAGTTGTCGAGGGTGCAGCAAGTCAGCACCTCAGGAGTAATGTCAGTCGGCTTTTCATAGCCGATCATTCAGAGTATCTCTACCGCTCCTGCTGTCTCTAGAGAGTACAAAACAGCAGGTCTGGGACAGGTAGCACATCCGGTGAACAGGTTAGGGTTCCATAGCCACAGGTAAAACAGTTGAAACTGGAGCAGCAGCACGGCCAGGTGGACTGGGGAAAGTAAGGAGTCATCCGACCAGGCAGTCCTGAGGCATGGTCATAGGGCTCAGGTCCTCCGAAAAAGAGAAAGAGATAATTAGAGAGAGCACACTTAAATTCACACAGGACACCGGATAAGGCAAATACAGTAAGGGCAGTTCGTTGCTCCAGAGCCTTTCCGTTCAACTTCACACTCCTGGACCAGACTACACTCAATCATATGACCCACTGAAGAGAACAGTCTTCAGTAAAGACTTAAAGGTTGAGACCGAGTCTGCGTCTCTCACATGGGTAGGCAGACCATTCCATAAAATGGAGCTCTATAGGAGAAAGCCCTGCCTCCAGCTGTTTGCTTAGAAATTCTAGGGACAGTTGGGAGGCCTGCATCTTGTGACCGTAGTGTACGTGTAGGTATGTACGGCAGTAAATCCTTGAAATCAGCCCTTGTTTTGACAGGAAGCCAGTGTAGAGAGGCTAGCACTGGAGTAATATGATCAAATTTGTTGGTTCTAGTCAGGATTCTAGCAGCCGTATTTAGCACTAACTGAAGTTTATTTAGTGCTTTATCCGGGTAGCCGGAGAGTAGAGCATTGCAGTAGTCTAACCTAGAAGTGACAAAAGCATGGATACATTTTTCTGCATCATTTTTGGACAGAAAGTTTCTGATTTTTTCAATGTTCCGCAGATGGAAAAAATCTGTCCTTGAAACAGTCTTGATATGTTCGTCAAAAGAGAGATCAGGGTCCAGAGTAATGCCGAGGTCCTTCACAGTTTTATTTGAGACGACGACTGTACAACCATCAAGATTAATTGTCAGATTCAACAGAATATCTCTTTGTTTCTTGGGACCTAGAACAAGCATTTTTGTTATGTCCGAGTTTAAAAGTAGAACGTTTGCAGCCATCCACTTCCTTATGTCTGAAACACAGGCTTCCAGGGAGGACAATTTTGGGGCTTCACCATGTTTCATTGAAATGTACAGCTGTGTGTCATCTGCATAGCAGTGAAAGTTAACATTATGTTTTTGAATGACATCCCCAAGAGGTAAAATATATATTAAAAACAATAGTGGTCCTAAACCGAACCTTGAGGAACACCAAAATTTACAGTTGATTTGTCAGAGACAAACTGATATCTTTCCGACAGATAAGATCTAAACCAGGCCAGAACTTGTCCATGTAGACCAATTTGGGTTTCCAATCTCTCCAAAAGAATGTGGTGATTGATGGTATCAAAAGTAGCACTAAGGTCTAGGTACTGTAGATATGCAACATTAAAAACACTTAATTAAAACCTTCCTAAAAATGTAAATGAGTATTTCAAGGCCCACTCCATTTGGAGTAGAGAAAAACAAGCGTGCATCAATCCATCAAGTACTAAAATAGCTTCCAAAGTACATGAACTGTAATGTTTAGTCAGTCATTTATGGTAAGTGCCTCACTCTCCAATAATGTACACCATCTAGCCTGCCAGACTGCTCTGATGAAATGAAAATCTATGTCTGTGGAAATACTTGGCTGAATCAATGTTGTTTGCACTTAATTTCAACCAAAGATTATATGTGATGACGTTGAATCAACGTGGAAAACTGATTGGATTTGAAAAAAGTAATCAATGTAAGGAAATTTTGTATTTTTACCTCCCAATTTATAACCTAAATCCAATGACATGGTGAAATGTTTGGTTGATTTCACACTGAATTTACATTAGTTGACAACTCAACCAAATGTAAATCAAAACTAGACATTGAACTGGGAATGGACTACACTGTAGGTGTGAGGGTGGGATTATTTTAGTTCTACCTTAGTAGGCACGGTGTTCACCCTGAATCTTACCTTATATTAACCCAGAAGAGTTAAAATGCAATTTCATTTGAATAGAAATTATTGAAATGTATTAGTAGGAATTTTTTCACAGAGAGAAAGAGAAAATGTATTATTTCATGCAATTATTTTAATGACTTCAGTAGATAAACAATCAACACGATTTCCATTATTTTGACAATAATAGGTTACACTTTGAAATACAGTAATGCATTCAGCTAGTTGTACCCAAAGGGACACCAAACCCATGCCAGATTAGTCATTTCATCCTTGTAATACCTTAAAAAATTGACATTGGCTTTTGTGGTGCTCCTGGAATGATACTGTCATGTTTGTAAATTAACACCATGAATACAAATATGTGCGTAATCATCTAAACAAGTTCATTTTGGAGTCGCTGCAAGGCAGCTGAGTCAGCAGGGGCTAACCGCCCCTGACCGCTGCTAAGGGTTACCAGAACTCATTAAAGAGAGGGAATACATGCTTGAAATGGGCCAAGAGCTCGTCTTTGCTCCTCCAAAACAACATAGATGGAAGACAAAGGATCTGGGTTAGGGGGAAATTAGTGGGTTATCAGGCATGGGCAGAGCTCACGTTCGCTTGATCTGCAGGACACGACATGGTCTGTATCGACATTGCTGAGGCCCAAGATTAAATGGCTTATTGACTGTTACAGGGCTATCAAAAGACTAGACTCACCTTCATATGTCACTGTCACAAACCCACTCTACAGTAGAGACAGATGCAGGGAAGAATGTGGCATTTATGTTTTTGTAAGCTGACACTTGAGGGGTAATGTTTAAAAGGTTGGTGAGCTCACACAAGAGAGCATAAAGGTACAAGTGCCCAAGGCTGTTACTTGAAATTCTGCCTTTTGAATGTTATATTCTACTTTTTTATTGAATATAGTTTGACAGTTTTGATTTTTTATGAAATCAGGAGCCCCATGCAAAATTAAGCAGCATTCATAACACAAGAGCAATGGAAGAAGCAGTATTACATCTGAGAAATAGAAGTGTATTACCTGTTCATGTGAAATGGCATTTCTCTCTCTGCCACCTCTCCTGCACTGAAACATTCATAAAGGCCAGTTAGTGATGGAGTCCCCTCAGAGACGATGCAAAAGCAGAGCTGAATAAAATTGAGGCTTGTCTCGACAACAATTGTTCCCCTCCTCGAAATCACTGACATTAGTTCCTGGAGTTTAAGTTTCTCAACACACTTTATTGGAGGACAGGTGTGTTTAATAATTCATTAGGACTCTGGGGCATTCATGGACAACAAGATTTCATTTTTCACATACAGTTTATCAGGTTCTTGCAGCTGGGGGGCTTCTTGAAGGTGTATTCAGGAACTTGTCAATACGCTTCACCTGTATTGTCTGTGACATTAAATTAAATAGGTTATTGACTGGTCTGTGAGTTGGCAATGAGAATGGAGGCTCATGCTGCCTCTTCTGACCTTACCTGCTGTGGGTCAGTGGTCTATAAATCACAGCATAATATAACCTGATCTCTGGCTTCTCAGCGCGTCCCCTCGCACACCGCATTTATTTGTTTTTAATTTGTATCGATGGTAATCCCATGGCTCCTCAGAGAAATATAGGACCACTAACACAGTGAAAATGCCACTGCCACTTTCTCGGTCTCACTGTCTTTTGGGATTTTATTTTTTTCAACATCACATTAGTGATCAAGTGTGGTCGTAAGCCAGTTAGCAGACAAGAATGACGACAGCCATTGGAATGGGATCCCATTTCCACCTCAGTCAGGGGACATCTCTCCTGTATTGGCACTTAAATCCCTCAGGAGATTTCAGGATGTCCATCATTCTTAATTGGAAGATGTTTGGAATCACCAATACTCTTCCTAGAACTGGCTGCCCGGCCAAACTGAGCAATCAGGGGAGAAGGGCCTTGGTCAGGGAGGTTCTAGAATTCCTCTCTGGAGATGGGAGAACCTTCCAGAAGGACAACCAGCTCTGCAACACTCCACCAATCAGGCCTGTATGGTAGAGAGGCCAGATGGAAGCCACTACTCAGTAAAAGTCACATGACAGCCCGCTTGGAGTTTGCCAAAAGGCACCTAAAGACTCTCAGACCATGAGAAACAATACTCTCTGGTCTGATGAAACCAAAATGTAACTCTTTGGCCTGAATGCCAAGCATAATATCTGGAGGAAACCTGGCACCATCCCTACGGTGAAGCATGGTGGTGGCAGTATCATGCTGTGGGGATGTTTTTCACTGGCAGGGACAGGGAGCCTAGTCAGGATAGAGGGAAAGATGAATCGAGCAAAGTACAGAAAGATCCTTGATGAAAATCTACTCCAAAGCTCTCAGGACCTCAGACTGGGGTGAAGTCTCTGGCAACCGAACCGATAGAACGAATCGCCAGCCGGCTTGGGTAGCAACCACACACTTGTGTCGGGACTATATCTTGTGGAAGAATGAAATAGTATTAATAAATTAATCAAAATAATGTTTTTAAGGAAAATATGCAAATCATTATTTGAATATGTTGGTAACCCATTGCATAAAAGTGATAATAACCTCAAAGCCGGTGTTTGGAGGATAAATTGGCATGGTTTTCCGGTCGTCTCGGGACTAACAACACCCATGCCAATATATCCTCCAAACACCGACTTCGGATCCATTATCACTTAAGTATACCATTCTGGTGTCCTTCAGTGTAGCATACTGTTCTTAATTGTAGCATTCTGGTCTTCAATGTAGCATTCTGATGTCCTACAGGGTAGCATTCTGATGTTCTTCTGGGTAGTATTCTGATGTCTTTCAGTGTAGCATTCTGTTCAGTGTAGCATTCTGTTCTTCAGTGTAGGATGCTGATGTCCTTCAGTGTAGTATTCTGATGCCCTTCAGTGTAGCACTATGTTCTTCAGTGTAGCATTGTGTTCTTCAGTGTAGCATTCTGATGTTCTTCAGTGTAGCATTCTGATGTCCTTCAGTGTAAAATTATGTTATTCAGTGTAGCATTCTGTTCTTCAGTGTAAAATTATGTTATTCAGTGTAGCATTCTGTTCTTCAGTGTAGGATGCTGATGTCCTTCAGTGTAGTATTCTGATGCCCTTCAGTGTAGCACTATGTTCTTCAGTGTAGCATTGTGTTCTTCAGTGTAGCATTCTGATGTTCTTCAGTGTAGCATTCTGATGTCCTTCAGTGTAAAATTATGTTATTCAGTGTAGCATTCTGTTCTTCAGTGTAAAATTATGTTATTCAGTGTAGCATTCTGTTCTTTAGTGTATCATTCTGTTCTTTAGTGTAGCATTATGATGTCCTTCAATGTAGCATTCTGTCAGAGGGATGACAGACACTGTGATTAAGTGTAGATAGCCTTCCTGACACTATGGAGTGAACAATCTGAAACTGTCACCTGTTCTTTGTTTATTTATTTTCATCACATTATGATCTATCAATCAATCAAATGTATTTATAAAGCCCTTTTTACATAGCACAAAGTGCTATACAGAAACCCAGCCTAAAACCCCAAACAGCAAGCAATGCAGATGTAGAAGCACAGTGGCTAGGAAAAATCCCTAGAAAGGCAGGAACCTAGGAAGGAACCTAGAAAGGAACCAGGCTCTGAGGGGTGGCCAGTCCTCTTATGGTTGTGCTGGGTAGAGATTATAATAGTACATGGCCAAGATGTTCAAACGTTCATAGATGACCAGCAGGGTCAAATAATAATAATCACAGTGGTTGTAGAGGATGCAACAGGTCAGGACTTCAGGAGTAAATGTCAGTTGGCTTTTCATAGCCGATCATTCAGAGTTAGAGACAGCAGGCGCGGTATAGAGAGAGAGAGAGTCAAAAACAGCAGGTTCGGGACAAGGTAGCACATCCTGTGACCAGGTCAGGGTCCCATAGCCGCAGGCAGAACAGTTGAAACTGGAGCTGCAGCACAACCGGGTGGACTGGGCACAGCAAGGAGTCATCAGGCCAGGTAGTCCTGAGGCATGGTCCTAGGGCTCAGGTCCAGAGAGAGAGAGAATTAGAGGGAGCATACTTAAATTCACACTAAACACTGGATAAGACAGGAGAAATAATCCAAATATAATAGACTGACCCTAGCCCCCTGTGAGAAACTAATGCAGCATAAATACTGGAGGCTGAGACAGGAGGGGTCGGGAGACACTGTGGACCTGTCCGACGATACCCCCAGACAGGGCCAACAAGGCAGGATATAACCCGACCCATTTTGTCAAAGAACAGCCCCCACACCACTAGAAGGAGATATTCAATCACCAACTTACTACCCTGCGACAAGACCGAGTATAACCCACGAAAATCTCCGCCATGGCACAAACCCAAGGGGGGCATCAAACCTGGACAGGAATATCACGTCAGTGACTCAACCCACTCAAGTGATGGGACGGCATGGAAGAGCACCAGAAAGCCAATGACTCTGTAATAGGGTTAGAGGCAGAGAATCACGGTGGAATCACGGTGGAGAGAGGGGAACCGGCCAGGTAGAGACTGCAAGGGTGGTTCATTGCTCCAGTGCCTTTCCGTTCACCTTCACACCCCTGGGCCAGACTACACTAAATCATAGGACCAACTGAAGAGATGAGTCTTCAATAAAGACTTAAAGGTTGAGACTGAGACTGAGTCTACGTTTCTCACTTGAATAGGCAGACAATTCCATAATAATGGAGCTCTATAGGGGAAAGCCATGCCTCCAGCTGTTTGCTTAGAAAACCTAGGGACAATAAGGAGGCCTGCATTATGTGACCGTAGCGTGCGTGTAGGTACAGTTGAAGTCGGAGGTTTACATACACCTTAGCCAAATACATTTAACTCAGTTTTTCAGAATTCCTGACATTCAATCCTAGTAAGAATTCCCTGTTTTAGGTCATTTAGGATCACCACTTTATTTTAAGGATGTGAAATGTCAGAATAATAGTAGAGATAATGATTTATTTAAACTTTTATTTCTTTCATCACATTCCCAGTGGGTCAGAAGTTTACATACACTCAATTAGTATTTGTTGGTATTGCCTTTACATTGTTTAACTTGGGTCAAACATTTCGGGTTGCATTTCACAAGCTTCCCACAATAAGTTGGGTGAATTTTGTAGGCCTCCTTGCTCGCACACACGTTTTCAGTTCTGCCCACACATTTTCTGTAAGATTGAGGTCAGGGCGTTCTGATGGCCACTCCAATACCTTGATTTCGTTGTCCTTAAGCCATTTTGACACACCTTAGGAAGTATGCTTGTGGTTTTGTCAATTTGGAAGACTCATTTGCGACCAAGCTTTAACTTCCTGACTGACGTCTTGAGATGTTGCTTCAATATATCCACATAATTGTCCTTCCTCATGATGCCATTTATTTTGTGAAGTGTACCAGTCCCTCCTGCAGCAAAGCACCCCCACAATATGATGCTGCCACCCCTGTGCTTCATGGTTGGGATGGTGTTCCTCGGCTTGCAAGCCTCCACCTTTTCCCCCCAAACATAACGATGGTCATTATGGCCAAACAGTTCTATTTTTGTTTCATCAGATCAGACGATATTTCTCAAAAATGAACAATCTTTGTCTCCATGTGCAGTTGCAAATCGTAGTCTGGCTTATTTATGGCGGTTTTGGAGCAAGGGCCTTCTTCCTTGCTGAGCGGCCTTTCAGGTGATGTCGATATAGGACTCATTTTACTGTGGATATAGATACTTTTGTACCTGTTTCCTCCAGCATCTTCACAAGGTCCTTTGCTGTTGTTCTGGGATTGATTTGCACTTTTCGCACCAAAGTACATTCATCTCTAGGAGACAGAACGTGTCTCATTCCTGAGCGGAATGACGGCTGCGTGGTCCCATGGTGTTTATACTTGGGTACTATTGTTTGTACAGATGAACGTGGTACCTTCAGGCATTTGGATATTGCTCCCAAGGATGAACCAGACTAGTGCAGGTCTACAATTTTTTTCTGAGGTCTTGGCTGATTTCTTTAGATTTTCCCATGATGTCAAGGAAAGAGGCACTGAGTTTGAAGGTAGGCTTTGGAATACATCCACAGGTACACCTCCAATTGACTCAAATGATATCAATTAGCCTAACAGAAGCTTCTAAAGCCATTACATAATTTTCTGGAATTTTCCAAGCTATTTAAAGGCACAGTCAGCTTAGTGTATGTAAACTTTTGACCCACTGGATTTGTGATACAGAGAACGATAAGCGAAATGATCTGTCTGTAAACAATTGTTGGAAAAGTTACTTGTCATTCTGTTTACTTGATAGCTACCTACACAAATAGCTAGCTAGAACAAAGTGTTAATAAGATAAATTCATTAGAAAGATTAAAAGCAATACAACAAAGTAGTTGTCCTAACCGACTTGACCAAACTATGGTTTGTTAACAAGACATTTGTGGAGTGGTTGAAAAACAAGTTTTAATGACTCCAACCTAAGTGTATGAAAACTTCTGACTTTAACTGTATGTACGGCGGGACCAATTCGGAGAGATAGTTAGGAGCAAGCCAATGTAATGCTTTGTAGGTTAGCAGTAAAACCTTGAAATCAGCCCTAGCCTTAACAGGAAGCCATTGTAGAGAGACTAGTACTGGAGTAATATGATCAAATTGGTTGGTTCTAGTGAAGATTCTAGCAGACGTGTTTAGCACTAACTGAAGTTTATTTAGTGCTTTATCTAGGTAGCCGGAAAGTAGAGCATTTCAGTAGACTAATCTTGAAGTGACAAAAGCATGGATTAACTTTTCTGCATCCTTTTTTGGACAGAACGATTAAGATTTTTGAAATGCTACGAAGATGGAAGCTGTCCTTGAAATAGTCTTGATATGTTCATCAAAAGAGAGATCAGGGTCCAGAGTAATGCCGAGGTCCTTCACAGTTTTATTTGAGATGACTGTACAACCATCAAGTTAATTGTCAGATCCAACAGACGATCTCTTTGTTTCTTGGGACCTAGAACACGCATCTGTTTTTAAAAAGTTTAAAAGTAAAACATTTGCCACCATCCACTTTCTTATGTCTGAAACACAGGCTTCCAGGGAGGGTAATTTTGGGGCTGTACCATGTTTCATTGAAATGTACAGCTGGTTTCATTCAGAAACATAATATACATTATGTTTCTGAATGACATCACCAAGATGTAAAATATATAGTGAAAACAATAATGATCCTAAAATGGAACCTTCAGGAACACCGAAACATACAGTTGATTTGTCAGAGGACAAACAGAAAAACTGATATCATTCCAACAGATATTCTCTAAACCAGGCCAGAACTTGTCAGTGTGGACCATTTTGGGTTTCCAATCTCTCCATAAGAATGTGGTGATCGATGGTGTCAAAAGCAGCACTAAAAAATTGAATTGAAAGTTAAATTTAGTTCCTCAGTTTGGTGGTTATCCGATTTTTGTACTCTGACGTCCTTGGGTAGGTGTAGGGAGTCTGGAAAGGCATCTAGGAATCTTTGAGTTGTTGTTAATAGCACAGCTTTTGAGGATCCTTGGTTGGGGTCTGAGCAGATTATTTGATGCGATTGCAAATGTAATAAAATGGTGGTCCGGTAGTCCAGGTGTCACGACTTCCGCCGAAGTCGGTCCCTCTCCTTGTTCGGGCTGTGTTCGGCGGTCGACGTCACCGACCTTCTAGCCAACATTGATCCATTTTTCATTTTCCATTGGGGTTTGTCTTGTCTTCCGTCACACCTGGTTTCAATCCCATTACATGTTGTGTATTTAATCCTCTGTTTCCCATCATGTTTTGTCAGAGATTGTTTTATTGTATGTTTGTGCAAGTCATGTGTTGGTGTGCGACGGATTTTGTACTCATGTTATTTTTTGTATATTTTGTTTTTTGAAGTTGTATGAGCACTTATTAAACGACTCTGTTTATACCAAGTTTGTTTTCCTGCGCCTGACTTCCCTGCCACTGACACGCACCCATTACACCAGGATTTTGAGGAAAAACATTAAGATCCAGAATATTTATTCCTCGAGACAGAACTAGGTCCAGAGTATGACTGAAGCAGTGAGTAGGTCCGGAAACCCCACTGAGTCGATGATGGTTCCAAAGGCCTTTTGGAGTGGGTTTGTGTACTTTTCCATTTGAATATTAAAGTCTCCAAAAATATGAATATTATCTGTCATGACTACAAAGTCCGATAGGAATTCAGGGAACTCAGTGAGGAACGCTGTATACAGCCCAGGAGGCCTGTAAATGGTAGCTATAAAAAGTGATTGAGTAGGCTGCATAGATTTCATGACTAGAAGCTCAAAAGACAAAAATGCATTGTTTTTTGTAATTTGCTATCATAAATGTTAGCTACACCTCCGCCTTTAAGGGATGCGCGGGGGATATGGTCACTAGTGTAACCAGGATGAGAGGCCTCATTTAACACAGTAAATTCATCAAGCTTAAGCCATATTTCAGTCAGGCCCATCACATCAAGATTATGATCAGTGATTAGTTCATTGACTATAACTGCCTTTGAAGTGAGGGATCTAACATTAAGTAGCCCAATTTTGAGACCTGAGATATCAGAATCTCTTTCAATAATGACAGGAATGGAGGAGGTCTTTCTTCCAGTGAGATTACTAGAGCGAACACCTCCATGTTTAGTTCTGCCCAACCTAGATCGAGGCACAAACACGGTCTCAATGGGGATAGCTGAGCTGACTACACTGTCTGTGTTAGTGGCAGACTCCACTAAGATGGCAGGCTGGCTAACAGCCTGCTCCCTGGCCTGCACCCTATCTCCTTGTGGAGCTAGAGCCCTGTCTATGTTCATAGATAAGATGAGAGCACCCTTCCAGCTAGGATGGAGTCCGTCACTCCTCAGCAGGCCAGGCTTGGTCCTGTCTGTGGGTTAGTCCCAGAAAGAGGGCCAATTATCTACAAATTCTATCTTTTGGGAGGGGCAGGAAACAGTTTTCAACCTGCGATTGAGTTGTGAGACTGCTGTAGAGCTCATCACTCCCCCTAACTGGTAGGGAGCCAGAGACAATTACTCAATGCCGACATATATTTACACGCTGAAGCAATGTTGCTCTTGGTGACCTCTGACTGTTTCATATTAACATCTTTGGTGCCAATGTGGATAACATTATCCCTATACTCTCTACACTCGCCAGTTTTAGCCTTAGACAGCACCATCTTCAGATTAGCCTTAACGTCGGTAGCCCTGCCCCCTGGTAAACAGTGTATGATCACTGGAGGATTATTTTTAAGTCTAACACTGCAGGTAATGGAGTCGTCAATGTCTAGGGTTTTCAATTTGTCAGAGCTATTGTTGGGAGTCTTCGGCGTCTCAGACCCTGTAACGGGTGGAGGAGAGACCAGAGAAGGCTCGGTCTCTGATTTCGCCTCGTTGCTTTATAGGGAGAACCGGTTGAAAGTTTCTGTCAACTGAATGAGCGATTCCTACAGCATTCCTACAGCATTTCCTTCCAGAAGCCATGAGAAAATTGTACGGCTGCGGGAACTGTGCAAGGGGATTTATACTACTATCTGTACTTATTGGTGGCACAGACGCTGTTTCATCCTTTCCTACACTTAGATTACCCTTGCCTACATATTGCTTCTGAAGCTGGGCTTGCAGCACGGCTATCCTCACCATAAGGCGATCGTTCTCCTGTATATTATGAGTACAGCGACTGCAATTAAAAGGCATAATATTAATGTTACTACTTAGCTTCGGCTGGTGGAGTTCCTGTAGAACCATGTCCAGATAAAGTATCTGGGATGAAAAAGTTGAATGAAAAAAGTGGAGCGAGGGGGGAAAAAAAGTAAAAAGTAAAAACCACAAAGTTGGTAAGAGGCAACGTCAGGTTAACAACAAACCGCAACAAGTCCACAAATGACATAGAAGGATTTGTGTCCCGAGCTCTATTAAGGCTCTATTAAATCCGTAACGCAGAAATTCAGCCTTACAGTGTGATTTAAATTTAAAGGCGGAGACTGTGGTAAACGCTGCATATGTTGGCTAAATCGGAAATTACCTTCACATTTCTATCAGGCAACCTATAATCCTTCAGTGATCCAGATTGAGTCGTGCCAGTAAAAACAACAACAGCTGTATTTTTATTTTTCTCTCAACAGCTGTAAGGTTTCTCTTGCACAATGATTCTGATAGTTGTTTTACCTGCTTTAGTTTCACGCACTGACTAAGTTGCTTTGGATAGGATTAAATACCATCGTTATGGAAATTGCATTGATTTCCCCACAGGAAGTTAATGGGTAATTTTAACTGATTGTCTTTATAGTGACTACTAGTTATATTAGTGCTGCAATTCAGTGATTCATATGTACTGTATTAAATAAGATGGAATGCAATCTGTATGTATGTGTTTGCATTGTGACAGTAGCCTCATTTATACCTGGTGTCACGACTGCCGCCGAAGTCGGTCCCTCTCCTTGTTCAGGCAGCGTTCGGCGGTCGACGTCACCGGTCTTCTAGCCATCGCCGCTCCACTTTTCATTTTCCATTTGCTTTGTCTTGGTTTTCCGCACACCTGGTTCACGTCTGACTAAATGTATATTACCCTCTGTTCCCCCCCATGTCTGTGTGTGGAATTGTTTGTTTGTTACGTGTGGTTCGCATCAGAATGTTTTGCGTTGATTATGTGTTTGACCCGTTTGTTTTGTTTATTGTACCGTTTTTGTACTTTGGGCATTATCGCTGTTTTCCATGGGCATTAATAAAGTGTGCCTGTTATCACCCATCTCTGCTCTCCTGCACCTGACTTACCTTCAACCAGTTGCACACATTGTGACACCTGGCCCTAACATGCATCCTTTATCCTGATCTTTTCCATATTCTGATTGTGTCCATATTTTCAGACATGCGTCTACACATGATATTAAAATAAGTCTCTTGTTCGTTCACTGTGTCCTCATAGTGACCAAATACCTAGTCAGTTGCACAACTAAATGCATTCATCAGAAATGTGTCTTCCACATTTAACCCAACCCCTCTGAATCAGAGAGGTGCGCAGGGCTGCTTCACTTGGTGTCCACGTGGTCAGCGCCTGAAGAGCAGTTGTTGTTGGGGTTTAACTGCCTTGCTCAATGGCAGAACGGCCGATTTTCCCACCTTTCCGGGTCAGGGATGCTCTTGATGGGATTCCCAGAAATAATTCACACCCCTTGGGCACTGTCTCTTATGAGCCCATCCTCATGCCTTACAGTACATAAAGATGATGAGAAATGCTCTTGGTCCAGCGAAGTGTAGTAGCATACAGATGTAGGACCTTAATTTGATCACTGTAATTATAAACCTGATGTGTGTTCGAGGTCTAAAAATGCTTCTGAAGTTTGTAATTTCCACTTTCAAAAATGTCCATTATTTATAATACACATTCACATTTCTTGTTGCTGTAGAATTATTATTATTATTATTATTTTCCTGTTGAAGCAAACTGGCTAATATTAAGATCCCACATCTGTATCGATAGAGTCCTACCTAACAGATTACTTTGATTATCGTGTCATTTTTGAAGTAATGTGAGTGTCGACTTGGGTTCCTGTGAGTCCAGGGTTTGTGCAGAGTAGTAGATAGTATTTTCTACCACAAACATTCACACCACATGGTTCTGCATGTTTTCGATCTCCACACATGTAGATACTCGCTGTTACTAAGGGTTAATGCTTAAGCATTAAAATAAAGAGCGCAGAAATGTCCATTTCCTCCATTCCCCTTACCCACAAGCGAGCCAGCTCGAAACTATCAAGCTATTCCTGAGGCAATTCACTCCACATAACCAAAGCAGAATGGAAGCTGGGGGAGAGAAACACAATTACAGAGAGAGACACCATTTCTCCATTCTGCTGTAAATCGGGCTCCGCTTGCTCTGCTGCTGTTGCTGTTTGATTGATGCATGGCCACCTGCCACGCCGTGAGGCGCTAGCTGACGCTGGAACGTGTCGCCGGACAGATATTATTTGGTTAATGTTGTGTAGATGTTGGAGCGATAACGATTAAAAATATCACTTTGCAGGTCTAGAGAAAGAGATGGAGGAGAAGTGGGAGGAGGAGATGCTAGGAGGGTCTGAAGAGGGGAGGTGGTGCAGGAGTGGGTGGTGTGTACATGCGTGTGTGTGTGTGGGTCACTGTAAGATCTTAGTATACATCAGAATCGGTACCTGATGGTGTAGCGGTGTGCCTCATTGCCCACAGAGAGAAAACAAGTGTACGGTATGTCAGAGTTTGTCAGGGCATACAGTGTTTCTTCTTGTCTGCCACATCAACCACGGTTACATGCACACAATAATGTGATTATTGTGGACAGTCAGGTTAATTTAATAGTTTGTTTAAAGCGTTTACATGCTTTGCAAGAACAACGATTTCAATCAAAAATAAATATTCTACCACAGTGACCATGTTATTTTTGCAAAGACTATTTGATTCTGAGTTCGGACATAACATTTGGAAGTGAAAGCTATTTCTAAGTTGCATACTTTCCGTTTTTTCTGAACTCACTTCACTATGCGCATTAGAGGCAGGAATGCACTACCTATGCTGGCACGTGCAGATCAAATACAGTTCTGAAACGCTGATTTACGTGTTTACATGTAAATAATAACTTGAAAGATTGCTCAGAAAACCAGGTGTTTTAATCGTCGTATACTTACTTCGATTAGGACTTTACGCCAATTAAAATAAGCAGATGTCCCTAAGCAGAATAAGGTGTAAATAATGTATTTTCATGAACGTGATATGAAAGATGTGTGATACAAAATGGTGAACATGGCGATATGAGATACAAACGTAGAAATGGGAAAGGCTTCGATTTCAAACTCTGATACAACCTATTAGATGGCCATAAATTACAATTTCACTGTAAGTGGATGTAGCATGCGAATTGGAATAAATTGATCCTGATGGAAATGATGGGTAATTGTATAAGTCTCAGCTCCTATTTCAGCAGCGTTTAGAAATCCTATAATCTGCTGCCAGGTATAGAATGTACTACTCTAAACTGCTCCAGTCCCATCTGCAGATTTGTTCTTCTCTGCTGGTAACTGTTGATGGGTCACGTGAAGAGTTACTGTGGTCAGTGTACTGACAGATGAAGAAGAAGAAACTATCCCTGATGTACCGTAGGCATTTTTGCTGAAACACATTGGTTTCAATAATATATAGATTTTTCAAGCAAACTTCCACTCTGCTTCAAATGAAGCAGCTGCTGGATATCTCTTCATCTGAAATTCGGCTCCACTCTTCATGCACCTTGGCTTGAATGGGAGGTAGCAACAGTATTCTGTAAGTATTCTGACACGCAGTAAGGAGTAGAGTTCAGATGACATCAGAGAAAGTTCTCACTTTTCTTTCTTGAACTTTTTTCCTTCCTCCTCCATCTTTGTCCCCTCTTGAACAAACAAAGCCTTTGTGCTGAGAAAAGCCAATGGATTTCCTAACCCCCGTAATGTCCCCTCTTCCCACGGCCCTTTCCTTTATTTGCTTTTAATTTGTATCGATCTTTCACCCGCACCTCAATTTTGCCGATGTCAAAGGGGTGAAGGTAGCATTACAATATACAATGTTCTCTCCTCTCTTATCGAAGGGGAAATGAAAAGCAAATGGCACCTTTGTCCAGGACGTGTGTCCGCCCAGGCGGAAGGGGCTTTGAAACTCGGGAGAAAATTGAAAAGGTTGCGGGTTCACATCCCTGGACAATGCCAGCCCTCCCTCTAACCCCAGCCTTCTGCTTCCACTCCTGCAGCTACAGGAGATGAAAAACATCAGAGAGATAAGAGGAGACATCGCCAGACGTTTTCGGTCTGTAGTGGCCCTCCGATCGAAAGGCAGAAGTGCTCACGTTGGCCAAAACACAGACTGATGCACTGCAGGAGAGAGGATGAATCATTCAGAACTGACCTTGGCTTGATCTTCTTTGGCCCAAAGACAGGTTTGATTTGTATCCAGCTCTGAAAGGGAAATGCTAGGTATAGACTGGAATAAATCAATAACAAAACAACACAGAATCAAAGAGGGGACGAGAGCAAAGGTCATGTGATATAAGACAATAACAATCAGATTGCATTTCTCATTGGAGTACAAAGTGCAAAAAAGATCAATCTGAAGTATCAAACTTTCGCTATAATAAAAGCATAACGTTTACTGGAATGAGGATATATTGTTACAATGATTCAAAAAGGTTACATGCATAACAATCCAGTATGAATCAATTCACACACCGACATGAGCATGACTCCTGTAAGTCTCTGGTTGCTGCAAAGCCAGTCTCTGTGGAGATGGTGAGAGAACACAGAGCAGTAAAGGCCACCAGGCAGTACACCAGTAGATTGACATTGTTCCCACTGGAGAGACACACTAAACATTGTCATATTAGGACCGACACAAAATGACACAGAGGCTGTCCTGATATGGACACGGTACAGAGACTTAGACACTCTTTGTGTCACTTCTCCTCTAGACTAAGAGGTATTGAGGAAGCTGGCTCACTGTACTGAGCACAGAGTGCTGAGACAAAGCCGTAAAATATATATTTGGTTAGAATGGTTTTAATGGTTTATGCTGTTCTTTGTTGTCCACCAAAATATAATTACTGTGTTCCCAAAAACACCATCTGTTTACAGTTTCACTGTTGATTTCATTCAGATAAATTGATTTTGTATATTTTTTCTTGAACCTGCTGTATGATTTAAGCCAATGCTATGCTCGTCTCTAGCCAAACCTCTGCTAGTCTGTAGTCTCGTGCCATGCCATTACCATATTTCCAGCCAGCCAGAGATGAAACCCCACCACCACAGATCTCATCACTCCTCAGACCAGACCCATACCTCAAACTGTGCTGGGATAAAAAATACCCACACATCTCACATCTCACAAGCAACCGATCAATTTCAACCAGGGTTCAGAGAGGAAGCGGTAGGGGTTGAAGAAGAGAGAGGAGGGATAGAGAGATTGAGACAGACTGCGCAACAAAATATGTCTGTATTTTGATTTGCCTTAAAAGATCATTTTTAAAGTTCAGCTCCTGGTGAGATCTGTCTCGTATATCCTTCTGTCCCTTTAACCATCAGTCGGGGGCTGCATGCTCTCTCCCCTCCTGTGCTCTCTCTCTGGCCGACCTGATGTTTGAATTAACTGATCTAAATGACAGGGACCACATCGCCCACAGGGTCCTGCTCTCTCCCAGCGTTTCAAAGGCCCAGCGACCCACCCACCCAGCTGCTGTTGGCTGTCAGGGAGGAGACTAAAGCGGGATACAGGGAAACGTGTAGCAGGGAGATAACATGTATGGGACAGAGCCGTCAGCCTCCACGCTGCAGCGTGCCACGGTCCCTCTTTGACAGGCTTATTAACGGGAAGCCACGGTGAAAAGGAGGCCTATCGGCTTTGGGATCAGGGGAGAAGAAACCTTTCTTATCACCAGGACACCAGGGATTAGAGTCTGGCCTCCTCTGATAAATGAATTATTCACTATTAACTGTCACGTTTAAAGGCTGTCAGACACACAGACAGAGCCACCCCAAACCAAACCACAGCAGTGGACATCCCCAGATAGACAGAGTGAAAGAGAACGAGAGATCCGTTCAGTATCTTTGTCTTACCGCAACTGTTAGTTTCTTTTTTGTGAACAATTATTTATACGCTTTTCATTGTGTCAATAACAAAATACAATACCTATTCATGTGTACTGTTCAATAGGGGGGGGGGTTGGTTATTTTATTACATCAGTCTGGTTAGTCTGTTTCTCTCCTTTGTTTTGATTTTCCTCTCTGATGAAAGATATAGATGAGAGAGACAGAAGATAAAGGCTGTCATGTCACATCAGATTCCACCATTGAGCTTGGAAACCTACTGGCAATGTCACATCACATGACAGAATCATTCAGACATAATGGGAAAATATATTTTGGATTGTAGTAAACAATATCATCAGGAGGCACAAACAAATACTTTTTGGTCCACTGGAGTCCTAATCAAGATGTACCATTCATCGTCCCTGTGTTTTCAATTACAAATAAAGTGTGAAAAGACTGGAGGCTCTCCTGAGAACAGTGGAATTACAGGCCGTGCCAAGACAGCCTTCTGGTTAATTCATACAAATGGCCATTTGAATTATTTAAAGGGACGACTTTCATTTGGGCAATTAATTGTGAGATATTGACTAGAGGCTTAAGACCAAAGACAACTCTCTCTCCAGATTTAAACAAAGAGAATCAAACAACTCAGGTTTTAGACCGTAAAGAGGGGATTAGCTTTAGGCTAGTCCTTTAAAATGTTAGCTTTGTTTTATGTTTTTAAGTGGATTTTTTAAAGGTATAATCATCTTCTTATAGCTCATTGCAACTATACAACCAATTCTAATCAGTGTGTTCTTCAAATAGCTTCTTTATTGAATGTCTTACATTTGACAATATGTACCGTATTTCAGAATAATAGAAAGTAGAAAAATACAATAATACAGTCTGTATCATACCCCATAAAATAACTGACAATCCCAAACATTTGTGCCATTTTCCCTTGTCTATAAAGAAATATCAGTGTCTTCCATTGTGAAAGAACATTAAAACAAACAGGTCTTGTGGTTCGCATAAATGGATACATCAATGTTAGAGTGTCACATGTAAAGCCACGAAGCATAGTCACATGTAAAGCCACAAAGCATAGTCACATGTAAAGCCACGAAGCATAGTCACATGTAAAGCCACGAAGCATAGTCACATGTAAAGCCACGAAGCATAGTCACATGTAAAGCCACGAAGCATAGTCACATGTAAAGCCACGAAGCATAGTCACATGTAAAGCCACGAAGCATAGTCACATGTAAAGCCACGAAGCATAGTCACATGTAAAGCCACGAAGCATAGTCACATGTAAAGCCACGAAGCATAGTCACATGTAAAGCCACGAAGCATAGTCACATGTAAAGCCACAAAGCATAGTAACATGTAAAGCCACGAAGCATAGTCACATGTAAAGCCACGAAGCATAGTCACATGTAAAGCCACGAAGCATAGTCACATGTAAAGCCACGAAGCATAGTCACATGTAAAGCCACGAAGCATAGTCACATGTAAAGCCACAAAGCATAGTAACATGTAAAGCCACGAAGCATAGTCACATGTAAAGCCACGAAGCATAGTCACATGTAAAGCCACGAAGCATAGTCACATGTAAAGCCACAAAGCATAGTCACATGTAAAGCCACAAAGCATAGTCACATGTAAAGCCACAAAGCATAGTCACATGTAAAGCCACGAAGCATAGTCACATGTAAAGCCACAAAGCATAGTCACATGTAAAGCCACGAAGCATAGTCACATGTAAAGCCACAAAGCATAGTCACATGTAAAGCCACGAAGCATAGTCACATATAAAGCCACAAAGCATAGTCACATGTAAAGCCACGAAGCATAGTCACATGTAAAGCCACAAAGCATAGTCACATGTAAAGCCACGAAGCATAGTCACATGTAAAGCCACAAAGCATAGTCACATGTAAAGCCACAAAGCATAGTCACATGTAAAGCCACGAAGCATAGTCACATGTAAAGCCACAAAGCATAGTCACATGTAAAGCCACAAAGCATAGTCACATGGAAAGCCACGAAGCATAGTCACATGTGCATATCCTCGTTTTCATCCCCCCTCTCCAGAAAAAGGCAGTTCTTTGAACAACAACAATGTAAGTTGAGACAAGGGGGTCCTAAATACACAGACATGCCCCAACAGTGTCACACACCTGCCCTTTAATACCCTTGAGGGTGCTGTTTAAAGCCTGTCAACCCAGCTCACCTCTAGTCTAACAGATGGACTGAGACAGAGCTGCAGCAGCAGGAGACCTGGGTTCAAATACTGTACAAAATCGTTGAAAAACTTTGAGCATTTGCTTTAGTCTGCCTGAAATGCAAGATGGGTGGAGTTTTTGGTCTTTTTCAGGTTTATTCTACTGGTTCCAATAAGAAAGGCAAGCTCAATCAAGCACAGATAAACTATTTGAAATGATTTGGAGTTCTATTTTAACATAGGTCTGAGCGGCAGAGGCTATACATGCTGTGTGATTGGCTGTCGGGGGCTCCGCTAGCCTCCTCTGTACTAATAGCTGTGAATGCTGTGAATTTGAATGTCCCCTCATATTTTATTAATCCCCAAACCCATGGGATATCAGCTTGGTGATTTATGAAAAGAAAACATCAATGCTGTGGTACTAATGAGGAGCAGGGTGAAGGGATGGCGCAATGGAGGGAGGGAGGGAGGGTAGGGCAGTGGTGGGAGTCTGAGGGAGGGGAGGGGAGTTGTGGTGGGGGTGAGGGATGTGAACCCCTCCAGATATGGGAGAAAAAAAACTATATTTGACTGTGTTCTGCTGGGGCCCCATCTGTTAAATGAGTGTGCCTCAGGGGTTGGAACAGTACAGAACAGAGATCTGTGTCTGTCTCTCTGGTGTTGTGGTGCCTTGTCTTCGCTAAACTGTCTCTCTGGTGTTGTGGTGCCTTGTCTACGCTAAACTGTCTCTCTGGTGTTGTGGTGCCTTGTCTTCGCTAAACTGTCTCTCTGGTGTTGTGGTGCCTTGTCTTCGCTAAACTGTCTCTCTGGTGTTGTGGTGCCTTGTCTTCGCTAAACTGTCTCTCTGGTGTTGTGGTGCCTTGTCTTCGCTAAACTGTCTCTCTGGTGTAGTGGTGCCTTGTCTTCGCTAAACTGTCTCTCTGGTGATGTGGTGCCTTGTCTTCGCTAAACTGTCTCTCTGGTGTTGTGGTGCCTTGTCTTCGCTAAACTGTCTCTCTGGTGTTGTGGTGCCTTGTCTTCGCTAAACTGTCTCTCTGGTGATGTGGTGCCTTGTCTTCGCTAAACTGTCTCTCTGGTGTTGTGGTGCCTTGTCTTCGCTAAACTGTCTCTCTGGTGTTGTGGTGCCTTGTCTTCGCTAAACTGTCTCTCTGGTGTTGTGGTGTCTTGTCTTCACTAAACTGTCTCTCTGGTGTTGTGGTGCCTTGTCTTCGCTAAACTGTCTCTCTGGTGTTGTGGTGCCTTGTCTTCGTTAAACGGTCTCTCTGGTGTTGTGGTGCCTTGTCTTCGCTAAAGTGTCTCTCTGGTGTTGAGGTGCCTTGTCTTCGCTAAACTGTCTCTCTGATGTTGTGGTGCCTTGTCTTCGCTAAACTGTCTCTCTGGTGTAGTGGTGCCTTGTCTTCGCTAAACTGTCTCTATGGTGTTGTGGTGCCTTGTCTTCGCTAAACTGTCTCTCTGGTGTCGTGGTGTATTGTCTTTGCGAAACGTGAGCACCTCTCGCTGCTCCTCTGGATGTTGTTGTTATGTTCCAGGGCTGAAACAGGAAGTCTTTGTTGTTGCTTAGATCCTGTCACATATTGCAAAGTGTTAAAGTGACAACAGCAACTGCATAAGAACCACTGTGACATGTGGTTCAATAAAACACATGCATATGGAACAGACTTCCACAAGGTCGAGACAAGAAAAAAGAAATACTCCACACAATACAGAAGAAGACCTCTTGTGTCACTGTGCAACAAAGTCACAGCAACGTCTGAAGACTTTTTCTACAACTGGGTGAATAGTGCTGGCGCTGTCAAAGCATCCTTCATGGCAAGCCTCTAATGCTTCTTTGGACAATAACACTTAGCATTTACTAAATTAGTGAGAGCAGGTGGTTGTGTGTGTGTATGCGACACATGCTTTTGTGTGTGTGCGTGCCCCTCTGTTCGCACGTTTCTGCCTGTGTGTCTATGTATGTGTGTGTTATTGTTGCCAGGCTGAGGCACTGATGTGATTATGTTATGTGAACAGATGGACAACAGGCCTAATGACCTCCACTACCATTTACCACCATTAATTCACCATCATTTAAGTTTTCTGTGTGGGAATCCACATGGAGTTCATTCTACATATGGGACACAGGACCTCTTATAGGATGATGGATCCAAGAACAACAATTCTGGAACACTGGGTGAAAATCGAAGGCTTCATTGCTGTGTAAAGAATGCCATTATGTCCAATCATCAAACATCTGGAACACATCTGATCTGAATGCTCCCCTGTCCTCTGCTCTGGGGATCGTTTGGGTGAAACGTTGTCCAGTGTTGGTTGTCGTAATAGGCCTATTAGGAAATCTATCGAATGGGATTATTTCCTTGTAAATATCATCAACAGTCTCTCTCTACAAACCAATTTAAGAGCTATATACATTTGAAGTCAGAAGTTTACATGAATGATTTATTTCAGCTTTTATTTCTTTCATCACATTCCCAGTGCTTCAGAAGTTTACATACACTCAACTAGTATTTGGTAGCATTGCCTTTAAATTGTTTAACGTGGGTCAAACATTTCGGGTAGCCTTCCACAAGCTTCCCACAATAAGATGGGGGAATTTTGGCCCATTCCTCCTGACAGAGCTGGTGTAACTGAGTCAGATTTGTAAGCCTCCTTGCTCACACACGCTTTTTCAGTTCTGCCCATACATTTTCTATAGGGTTGAGGTCAGGGCTTTGTGATGGCCACTCCAATACCTTGACTTTGTTGTCCTTAAGCCATTTTGACACAAGTTTGGAAGTATGCTTGTGGTCATAGTACATCTGGAAGACCCATTTGCGAGATGCTGCTTCAATATATCTACATAATTTCCCTGCCTCATGATGCCGTCTATATTGTGAAGTGCACCAGTCCCTCCTGCAGCAAAGCACCGACGAACAACATAATGCTGCCACCCCCATGCTTTATGGTTGGGATGGTGTTCTTTGACTTGCAAGCCTCCTCCTTTTCCCTCCAAACATAACGATGGTCATTATGGCTAAATAGTTATATTTTTGTTTCATCAGACCAGAGGACATTTCTGAAGGTACCACGTTCATCTGTACAAACAATAGTATGCAAGTATAAACACCATGGGACCACGCAGCCATCATACCGCTCAGGAAAGAGACACGTTCTGTCTCCTAGAGATGAATGTACTTTGGTGCGAAAAGTGCAAATCAATCCCAGAACAACAGCAAAGGACCTTGTGAAGATGCTGGTGGAAACAGGTACAAAAGTATCTATATCCACAGTAAAAATGAGTCCTATATCGACATCACCTGAAAGGTTGCTCAGCAAGGAAGAAGCCACTGCTCCAAAACCACGATCTTTGTCCCCATGTGCAGTTGCAAACCGTAGACTGACTTTTTTTATGGCGGTTTTGGAGCAGTGGCTACTTCCTTGTGGAGTGTTTGAAAAACGAGTTTCAATGACTCCAACCTAAGTGTATGTAATCTTCTGACTTCAACTGTATGGTAGAGAAATGGACATTCAATTCTCTGGCAACAGTCCTGGTGGACATTCCTGTAGTCAGTGTGCCAATTGCGCGCTCCTTCAAAACTTGAAACATCTGTTGCATTGTGTTGTGTGACAAAACTGCACATTTTAGAATGGCCTTTTATTGTCCCCAGCAGAAGGTGCACCTGTGTAATGTTCATGATGTTTAAACAGCTTCTTGATATGCCACACCTGTCAGGTGGATGGATTATCCTGGCAAAGGAAAAATGCTCAATAACAGGTATGTAAACAAATTTGTCCACAACATTTGAGAGAAATACATTTCTGGGATCTTTTCTTTCAACACTTTACAACCACTGGCCACCAGCTCCATCTGATTTACCCCCACCAAAAGCCCCACCAACTCCACCTAACCTACCTCCATTGTTCCACCCACATCCCTCCCTCAGTACCTGACCCTAACCCCCCCCCCCCACGGAGTTATTCACAATCTGAATAACTTTAATGAGCTATGGAATCCATTAGTGTCACGGCTGTGACCCGGCCAGATGTAAGCCTGGGCATTAGTAGCTCTATTACGTCTAACAAGTGCTGAACTGTCAAAGGAAAGGCCACGGACACCTCAGGGCAGTAGGCAGCAACAAAATCAGGATCTGAGAGGATAGGAGTCATGAAGAGATGACTCGGCATGCCTCACCATGTTTCTGTAATTCTTCTAAAGGTCACAGCACTAAGGACTTTCTCCTTCTCGTTGTTCTTTAAAGCCTCTGACAGAGACACGTCCACGTTGGATGATAATATGCTCACCTGCCCCTGTCCCCCTGTCACTCTGATGCAGAGTGGCTAGCTAGTTGGATGTATTGTATTTGTTGTAATATTGTTCCATGGTGCTCAGTGAATTTCATTTCCTAGTTTTTTTCCGTAATGGGTGGTCAGGATGTTCAGCTCAGATAGGTCGACCTAGTGAAGCAGCCTATTGCTTCCCCTACTTTTTACCAGGGCGGACAGCTGACTTAATGTTCAATATATGTCTCTGAATGGAACCTCAAGTTTGACCTGAATTTAGTTTTGAAACGTGTCCCATAAAATAGATGACCATTCGTGACACTTCTGTATGGGAATGTTCAATAAACATAGGCCATTAAACGCTGGTCTACAGCTGCTTTTTCATTGATTCATAAATATTGGAAAAGACATGTAGCCTTTGTCATCCGATCAATCTTTGTGACAACTTTAAGCAAATCACCCATTGTCCCTTTATCAATATTGTCTGTGTCCCAAATTGCACCCTATATATAGTGCACTATGAAGGAAATAGGGTGCAATTTGGGATGCAAGCGCTGTCTCAGAGAGACATCAGGTAGAGTTAAGAGAATGTACTCTGGGGGAGAGGAGAGAGGGCATGCTGTTTTCCCGCTATGATGTATTCATGTGGAGGATTCATTTTGAGCCCAGGAATAGGTCAAATGGGCTAAACTTCATAGTGAATAATTAAAGATTCTATTAACATTTAAATTTGACATTAATTTGACACAGTAGGGCCTCAAGATGTGACAAGGTGTAGGGAGGTAGGGAATGAAAAGCTGTGCTATGATCATTGTCCAGATGGCTTTTTTTCTGTTATTGTACTCATCAAGAGTAGAGAAGAAGAGAAGTGTTCTTGGTCTGCAAATTACAGTATGGAGGTTCACCTCCAGGCAAATGCATTGTGATAGCTACAGTAATTAATTATCAAAAGCAGAATTTTCTATCTTTTCTTCTATTTCTCCTTGTCCTCTGAAACCCTCTGTGGAGCTGGCTGAGGAATAACCTTTTAGAATGTGACAGGAGGATTGACACTAAGCTGAACAAAGCTATTCACCGCGTGTGTGTGTGGGTGTGCGTGTGTGTGCGTGTATGCATGTGTGAGCGTGTGTGCGTGCCGTTACACGTGTGTGTCGTGTGTGCATGTGGTGGTGCATTTTCACATGTGTGGATACGTGTGAGCGTGTGTTTGTGCATTTACACATGTGTGGGTATGTGTGTGTTGGTGTGTTTACACGTGTGGGTACGTGAGTGTGTGTGTATGTGTGTTAAGAGATCACAGATCAATAGGCTCGGGTCCATCTCCTCCTGACCATCGGGACCTTAGAGATAAGGAGCACAGGTCATGTGACCTGACAAACACCTGACAAACAAGACAAACACTAGGACAGAACCTTTTTTTGAGACAGGCAACTTGCATTCAGGTCATTTAAATGTACTGTTTGAATTTACTGGACAGATGCCTGCATAATGTATCTTTTATACTTAAAAATGAATTGACCAAGCTATTTTACTTGGCTAGGAAGAAAAAGGAAAATGTCTTACATATCACGTGGTAGCATTTTTGACACACTGATGAATAAAGATACATTGGAATAATCTCAGAGCCAGAAGTACAAGTATAAATTTGGCAAAGGCTTCTTAGGTTGAGGAAAACCATTTTACTCATTGTTGGACCTTCACAGTGGAATACAGTAGGATGCAACTCTGCAAAATATCACAGAGCCTGGCAAGAGGAGTCTTATTGTGATGCCCTCTGAAGGTGCAATACCAGATGGAATTTTGCTTCTTCAGCACTGTTGGAAGAGACAGGCTCAGGTGGCAGGTTGTACCTTAGATGTGGCTTCCTGCTGTGTGGTTTACCACTGGTGAAAGAAAAGGGGAGACAGTGTTGAGAAACAAACAGGAATATGTAACTACTCATGATAACTAGAACCCACTGTGTTCCTGAAATGACTGTATGAATAAATAAAGAGGATAGTATTGTCGTGACTGCACGTAAGGATCCAGTGGCTCAGATCAGCTTGGCAATGGTTGACAAATAACCAGACACTTTTTCACCCACAGAAGAGGAGGGGGGGCTCTTTTTAAGACCTCCACACAACGGTTGTAATTGTAAGCAGGAGAAAACTCTCTCTCTCAGGCTCTCTAGTCTGGGTAATGGAATGTCTTTGTCTAGAGAGAGACTTTTGCAGCGCAAAAACATCTGAATGTGGGAAATGGTCAGTGGGCACCTAAATGGTCTGGGCGACTTTAACCTCCCCACGTCTACCTTTGACTCATTCCTCTCTGCCTCCTTCTTTCCACTCCTCTCCTCTTTTGACCTCACCCTCTCACCCCCCCCCCCCTACTCACAAGGCAGGCAATACGCTCGACCTCATCTTTACTAGATGCTGTTCTTCCACTAACCTCATTGCAACTCCCCTCCAAGTCTCCGACCACTACCTTGTATCCTTTTCCCTCTCGCTCTCATCCAACACCTCCCACACTGCCCCTACTCGGATGGTATCGCGCCGTCCCAACCTTCGCTCTCTCTCCCCCGCTACTCTCTCCTCTTCCATCCTATCATCTCTTCCCTCTGCTCAAACCTTCTCCAACCTACCTCCTGATTCTGCCTCCTCAACCCTCCTCTCCTCCCTCTCTGCATTCTTTGACTCTCTATGTCCCCTATCCTCCAGGCCGGCTCGGTCCTCCCCTCCCGCTCCGTGGCTCGATGACTCATTGCGAGCTCACAGAACAGGGCTCCGGGCAGCCGAGCGGAAATGGAGGAAAACTCGCCTCCCTGCGGACCTGGCATCCTTTCACTCCCTCCTCTCTACATTTTCCTCCTCTGTCTCTGCTGCTAAAGCCACTTTCTACCACTCTAAATTCCAAGCATCTGCCTCTAACCCTAGGAAGCTCTTTGCCACCTTCTCCTCCCTCCTGAATCCTCCTCCCCCCCCCTCCTCCCTCTCTGCAGATGACTTCATCAACCATTTTGAAAAGAAGGTCGACGACATCCGATCCTCGTTTGCTAAATCAAACGACACCGCTGGTTCTGCTCACACTGCCCTACCCTGTGTTCTGACCTCTTTCTCCCCTCTCTCCAGATGAAATCTCGCGTCTTGTGACGGCCGGCCGCCCAACAACCTGCCCGCTTGACCCTATCCCCTCCTCTCTTCTCCAGACCATTTCCGGAGACCTTCTCCCTTACCTCACCTCGCTCATCAACTCATCCCTGACCGCTGGCTACGTCCCTTCCGTCTTCAAGAGAGCGAGAGTTGCACCCCTTCTGAAAAAACCTACACTCGATCCCTCCGATGTCAACAATTACAGACCAGTATCCCTTCTTTCTTTTCTCTCCAAAACTCTTGAACGTGCCGCCCTTGGCCAGCTCTCCCGCTATCTCTCTCTGAATGACCTTCTTGATCCAAATCAGTCAGGTTTCAAGACTAGTCATTCAACTGAGACTGCTCTCCTCTGTATCACGGAGGCGCTCCGCACTGCTAAAGCTAACTCTCTCTCCTCTGCTCTCATCCTTCTAGATCTATCGGCTGCCTTCGATACTGTGAACCATCAGATCCTCCTCTCCACCCTCTCCAAGTTGGGCATCTCCGGCGCGGCCCACGCTTGGATTGCGTCCTACCTGACAGGTCGCTCCTACCAGGTGGCGTGGCGAGAATCTGTGTCCTCACCACGCGCTCTCACCACTGGTGTCCCCCAGGGCTCTGTTCTAGGCCCTCTCCTATTCTCGCTATACACCAAGTCACTTGGCTCTGTCATAACCTCACATGGTCTCTCCTATCATTGCTATGCAGACGACACACAATTAATCTTCTCCTTTCCCCCTTCTGATGACCAGGTGGCGAATCGCATCTCTGCATGTCTGGCAGACATATCAGTGTGGATGACGGATCACCACCTCAAGCTGAACCTCGGCAAGACAGAGCTGCTCTTCCTCCCGGGGAAGGACTGCCCGTTCCATGATCTCGCCATCACGGTTGACAACTCCATTGTGTCCTCCTCCCAGAGCGCTAAGAACCTTGGCGTGATCCTGGACAACACCCTGTCGTTCTCAACCAACATCAAGGCGGTGGCCCGTTCCTGTAGGTTCATGCTCTACAACATCCGCAGAGTACGACCCTGCCTCACACAGGAAGCGGCGCAGGTCATAATCCAGGCACTTGTCATCTCCCGTCTGGATTACTGCAACTCGCTGTTGGCTGGGCTCCCTGCCTGTGCCATTAAACCCCTCCAACTCATCCAGAACGCCGCAGCCCGTCTGGTGTTCAACCTTCCCAAGTTCTCTCACGTCACCCCGCTCCTCCGTTCTCTCCACTGGCTTCCAGTTGAAGCTCGCATCCGCTACAAGACCATGGTGCTTGCCTACGGAGCTGTGAGGGGAACGGCACCTCAGTACCTCCAGGCTCTGATCAGGCCCTACACCCAAACAAGGGCACTGCGTTCATCCACCTCTGGCCTGCTCGCCTCCCTACCACTGAGGAAGTACAGCTCCCGCTCAGCCCAGTCAAAAATGTTCGCTGCTCTGGCCCCCCAATGGTGGAACAAACTCCCTCACGACGCCAGGACAGGGGAGTCAATCACCACCTTCCGGAGACACCTGAAACCCCACCTCTTTAAGGAATACCTAGGATAGGATAAGTAATCCCTCTCACCCCCCCCTTTAAGATTTAGATGCACTATTGTAAAGTGACTGTTCCACTGGATGTCATAAGGTGAATGCACCAATTTGGCTCTGGATAAGAGCGTCTGCTAAATGACTTAAATGTAATGTAAATGTAAATGTCATATTGTTTTTTATTTTGTGACGTCATTAGTAAGGTTATAAAGGAAATAGTGTAAATTGAAAAGTATTTACACTACAGGTATGAAGTCTCCATCCAATTCGTGGTGTAGACAATATGAAAAATGATTCACGGATTTTTGTTAAGATATGAATGTGATTTTAGTTTTCTAATAAGATAATTGTTCTTGAGAATACCTTGCACAGTAAGTAGCCATGCCCTGAGTGAGCTCAGAAATCATGTCAGCATAATAGAACACAGCTTTGTACCAGAGTGTATAAAGGATGAGTTAAGAATGAACATATCAGACCAGAAAAGCGTTGAGCATTAGCTACATGTGGGAAATGATTGAAACGTTTAACCAACACGAGGTGAAGGAATAAACTGACCTTCCTTGAGACCAGAAAGACATGAAACCATGGTCCGCAAGTTGAAATGGTTAGAAACTGAAACTCTCAACACAAGGTGAAGAAAATTTACTTACCAGACCAGGACACTGCCAGTCTGCAGCTGCGCGTGTAAAGTGAGTTTGGGACTTCGACTATCTACCTTAGGAAGAAAGGAGAACATCCTATATTCAGTAGTACAGCTAAGTAGCTACTCTGAGGAAACAGCCCATTGGAGACCGGACAACTAAGAAGAAGAACATTGTGACCTCTGGTGGACATTCAGGGAGTGTACTAGTGGCCCACAGCAAAGGCCAACAAAAACCCCTTTCAAGGAGGTTTGGTTTCAACAGCGATAGATGACGAATGACGGACATTCAAACACGTAAATACATTAATTTCTTACTTCCAACGGGCGGTGGTTCGTGTGCAAAATAAATTGTTACCGTGAGCATAGTTTCCAAATGTACGATAAGTGTCTCTTTCCCTCTCTCTCTCTCTCTCCCCTCTAACATTATGTTGTAACAAGCCGTCATATCTTGTCAGTCCGCTAGGGACTTTTGTCTCAAGTCAGTGTGTATGTGTATTTTGTGTTATTATTGAGTTAGTTAGTAAATAAATGATTAAACCAATTTATGTAGCACTGAATAATCAGCAAGGCTGGGGTTCTTGTTTTCAGCTGTTTCAGCTGTGCTATTATAATTGCAAAAGGGTTTCTAATGATCAATTAGCCTTTTAAAATGATAAACTTGGATTAGCTAACACAACGTGCCATTGGAACACAGGAGTGATGGTTGCTGATATTGGGCCTCTGTACGCATATGTCAATATTCCATAAGAAATCTGCCGTTTCCAGCTACAATAATCATTTACAACATCAACAATGTCTACACTGTATTTCTGATAAATTTTATGTTATTTTAATGGATGAAAAAATGTGCTTTTCCTTCAAAAACAAGAACATTTCTAAGTGGCTCCAAACTTTTGAACGGTAGTGTACATACATTTTACATATGCATTTCATATACATTTTACATATACATTTTACATACACATTTTGCATACTTGGTACTTCTATATAAAGCAGTCACATAACAATAATACATTACCAAACATAAGCTCTTTAATCCCAACCCTCAGCCACTCAGCCCATCCCACCTATCACCATAGACCAACCCTCAGCCACTCAGCCCATCCCACCTATCACCATAGACCAACCCTCAGCCACACTCAGCCCATCCCACCTATCACCATAGACCAACCCTCAGCCACACTCAGCCCATCCCACCTATCACCATAGACCAACCCTCAGCCACACTCAGCCCATCCCACCTATCACCATAGACCAACCCTCAGCCACACTCAGCCCATCCCACCTATCACCATAGACCAACCCTCAGCCACACTCAGCCCATCCCACCTATCACCATAGACCAACCCTCAGCCACACTCAGCCCATCCCACCTATCACCATAGACCAACCCTCAGCCACACTCAGCCCATCCCACCTATCACCATAGACCACCCTCATTTGGTTTCCATGTGCCATGTATTTTCCAATTGTGCTGTGATGTGTAACATACATTTTTTACCTTTCTAATCATATAGTATCCACAGATTTTGAGCTAAAGGTGAAAACCCTTCCTACAAGTATCATTGTATTATTTATTGACTGACTATGGCTTTTCCGTACACTGATATTCATAGTGTATGTGTATGTATGTTGTGATTTTTTAACCATTCCTGAACCTGTAACCAGAAACAAGCTACATAGGGGCAATGCCATAATAAATAATCTATTGATTCTGTCTTTTCACAGCAAAATCTACAGAGCTGAAGTTGTTAAATGCCCCATATATATAGCATTCTGTTGGTGGCAAAGAATTGTGTATAATAATTTAAATTGAAAAACTCTACACTCTACACTCTACACTACAGTCAAGTGTAGTTTTTTGTACCAGTTCACAAACCATGTGCCATGGAATTGGTACATCGAAAATCTCTTCCCATTTATTTTGCAACCTATATGGTGCAGCTGGCAACATTTTTGTCCTCAAATGAAACTGGTATATATTTCTATTTATGCCAGTTCCTTTCAGCCAATTTGTATATTTAATATATGGCAGGCCAACAAGTTCCCTACCTTCTCCCTTTTAAACTTGTCTCCTCCATTTGTGTGGTAGTGCTGCAATCAGTTGGTTGTACATTTGGATTGAGCAGATATTCACATATATTTTACGATAGCTGCATTTCGATAGCTACACATCTTAACTCCTCCGTTTTTATTCATAATATCATTCATAAATATAATAAAATGTTTAAACAGTTTTTCCATAAATAATGTTTTTTTTATTTATCAGTTAATTATAAATGATTCATTTAATTGAGTAACAATTAAACATAGTCAGTGGATGAAATAAATAACTGTCATCAGGTTAATGAAAGTCAAGTCACGACAGTATTCTTTTATCAAATGATTTGTTGCTTCGTCTGCAGAAACCAGGTTACTGCTACTGGATCTCACACAAAGAGAAATGTCCGTGAACGATTGACTCATCTGCAATCTCAGCTTCTAGCTACATCATTCCTTATATTGCCATTAAACACTCAAGCCACTTTCTGCTCTCAGCAGCAGCATATGCTAATGAAACAATCTAAGGCAGAATCACTTCATAAATACCACTATACTAACAGCCATCCATACTTCTTCATTTACATGCTAATTACTTTGCTAGCCTGAGATTTCTGCCGTCTATTCCTCTGACAAATCTTAATAAGTACATCCAAACACTCTGAAGTCATTTAAAAGACCACCTACTCCGATCATTCATTGCCAGCTTAGTGGGGGAAAGGAAACGTATACTTAAAGATGCACTTTTCTGTGGGTGCTAGGGAAAAGGAAATATATAGCTGTGAGTCTTTCTGGGTAAGTCTCTAAGAGCTTTCTACAACTGGCTGGTGCAACATTTGTCCATCATTTTTTTCAAAATTCTTCAAGCTCTGTCAAATTGGTTGTTGATCATTGCTAGACAACCATTTCCAGGTCTTGTCATAGATTTTCAAGTATATTTAAGTCAAAACTGTAACAGCCACTCAGGAACATTCACTGTCTTCTTGTTAAGCAACTACAGTGTAGATTTGGCCTTGTGTTTTAGGTTATTTTCCTGCATAAATGTGAATTAATCTCTATGTCTGGTGAAAAGCATATCATTCTGTATATTATTTATCCTACAAAACTCCACAGTCCTTAACTATTACAAGCATACCCATAACATGATGCAGCCACCACTATGCTATATGAAGAGTGGTACTCAGTAATGTGTTGTATTGGAATTGCCCCAAACACATAACACAGTTATTTGCTTTGCCACATTTTTTGCAGCATTACTTTAGTGCCTTGTCGCAATTAGGATGCATGGTTTGGAATATTATTTTCTATACAGGCTTCCTTCTGTTCACTCTGTCAATTGGTTTAGTAATGTGGAGTAACTACAATGTTGTTGATCCATCCTCAGTTTTCTCCTGTCACGGCCATTAAACTCAGTAACTGTTTTAAAGTCACCATTGGCCTCATGGTGAAATCCCTGAGCAGTTTCCTTCCTCTCTTGCAATTGAGTTAGAAGGATGTCTGTATCTTTGTAGTGACTGTGTGTATTTATTTACCATCAAAAGTGTAATTAATAACTTCATCATGCTCAAAGGGATATTCAATGTTTGCTTCTTTTTTTTACCCCGCTACCAATAGGTGCCCTTCTTTGTGAGGCATTGAAAAACCTCTCTGGTCCTCTGTGTTTAAAATTAACTCTGTGACTGAGGGACCTTACAGATGTGTGGGGTACAGAGATGAGGTAGTCATTCAAAAATATGTCAAACACGATTAGTGAGTCCATGTAACTTATTCAGATTCAGATTGTTCAATAGTCACATGTACATTATTTATTTTTGCAGGTGTGATTGCAGGGTACAGTGAAAATCTTAGACTTTGAGCTCCAACATGCAGAACTAGTGAAATAAAATGATGACAGTTGTGATAAAACAATAGAAATAGAAATAACACTATATACTGTACATCATAGCAACTGTGGCAATGATGCATAAATACATGTCCAACAGGGTGGAGGCGGAGTAAAGACTGTTAAGGGGGAGGGGTGGAGAGCAGGAGCATGACCGTAGGGAGAGCAGGAGCACGACCGTAGGGAGAGCAGGAACACGACCGTAGGGAGAGCAGGAACATGACCGTTTAGTGAAATAAAAACAATAAACATTTTAATAAAACATACATTTAAAAAGTAATAATATACATATGAACAACTGCAACAGTGATATACATGTCCATAGGTCCATAGGTGGAGTAGCAGGGGGAGTAGGTAGCAGACTAGAGGTGGTTATTCACAACAGTCAGCTGGGTAGCCTAGTGGTTAGAGCGTTGGACTAGTAACCGAAAGGTTGCAAGTTCGAATCCCTGAGCTGACAACGTCGTTCTGCTCCTGAACAGGCAGTTAACCCACTGTTCCTAGGCTGTCATTGAAAATAAGAATTTGTTCTTAACTGACTTGCCTAGTTAAATAAAGGTTAAAAAAAAATATATGCACATGCTAGAGATGCCGTCTGGTCCTTGTGAGGATTAACACGTTTGAATGACTTCCATATGTCCTCAGTGGAGACTGTAAGTATGTAGCCTAAGTTGTCATCAGGGCTCTCCTCACCAGGGTTGTTGTGCTCGAATCTTGACAAAAAGGTGGGTAGCTTGTCCGGTAGGGTTGTGTTGGTAACCGTGATGTGGCTGGCTTTTGTTTTGTGATGTGGCTGGCTTTTGTTTTGTGATCAATGCCAAACCATTGTCCCCTGGTCACCTTGCCCTATTTATAACCATGCTTTGTCTCCATACTTGTGTTTCGTCATCTTGATCGATCTGTCATATTTGTACTGTTTAACCGAACTACTGTCCATCTTGCCCTATTTATAACCAAACTATTGTCCCCTGGTCACCTTGCCCTGTTTATAACCAAACTACTGTCCCCTGGTCACCTTGACCTCTTTATAACCAAACCATTGTCCCCTGGTCATCTTGCCCTATTTATAACCAAACTACTGTCCCCGGTCACTTTGACCTGTTTATAACCAAACTTGTCACGACTTCTACCGAAGTCGTTGCCTCTCCTTGTTCGGGCGGTGCTCGGCGTTCGACGTCACCGGTCTTCTAGCCATCATTGATCCATTTTTCATTTTCCATTGGTTTTTGTCTTGTCTTCCCACACACCTGTTTTCAATCCCATTCATTACCTGTTGTGTATTTAACCCTCTGTTTCCCCTCATGTCTTTGTCAGAGATTGTTTATTGTCAGTGTAGTGTTGTTTGTTGTATAGGTGCGCGACGGGTCTTCGTACCCATATTTAGTTTATGTTCTTTTCCTGTTTAGTGTTATGGAGCATGTTACACGGACATTATTAAAAGACTCCATTTTACACTTCGTTTGACTGTCCTGCGCCTGACTTCCTTGCCACCTATACACATATGTCTGACAAAACTACCGTCCCCCGTTGACCTTGACCTCTTTATAACCAAACCATTGTCCCTTGGTCACCTTGCCCTATTTATAACCAAATTACTGTCCCCCGTTCACCTTGCCCTGTTTATAACCAAACTATTGTCCCCTGGTCACCTTGCCCTGTTTATAACCAAACTATTGTCCCCGGTCACCTTGCCCTGTTTATAACTAAACTATTGTCCCCGGTCACCTTGCCCTGTTTAAAACCAAACTATTGTCCCCGGTCACCTTGCCCTGTTTATAACCAAACTACTGTCCCCTGGTCACCTTGCCCTGTTTATAACCAAACTACTGTCCCCTGGTCACCTTGCCCTGTTTATAACCAAACTACTGTCCCCTGGTCACCTTGCCCTGTTTATAATCAAACTACTGTCCCCCGGTCACCTTGCCCTGTTTATAACCAAACTATTGTCCCCTGGTCACCTTGCCCTGTTTATAACCAACTATTGTCCCCTGGTCACTTTGCCCTGTTTATAACCAACCATTGTCCCCTGGTCACCTTGCCCTGTTTATAAGCAACCATTGTCGCCTGGTCACCTGGCCCATTTTATAACCAAACTATTGTCCCTGGTCACCTTGCCCTGTTTATAACCAAACTATTGTCCCCGGTCACCTTGCCCTGTTTTTAACCAACCATTGTCCCCTGGTCATCTTGCCCTATTTATAACCAAACTATTGTCCCCGGTCACCTTGCCCTGTTTCTAACCAAATTACTGTCCCCAGTCACCTTGCCTTGTTTATAATCAGCATCTCTCTCTTTCAATTTTTCTACCAGGCTGCTATCAAACCACAGTTTTTGATACTGGTACCTTCTGAAAGACTCTGTATCACGTCATCTATGTCTTTTTTGATGAATCCGTTGACCGCGTTGCCGTATTCATGAACGAGGCGATCCGGAACATATTCCAGTCCACGTAATCAAAACAGTCTTGGAGCGTGAATTCTGATTTGTCGGACCAACGCTGTACAGGCCTGACCATCGGAACTTGCCTGTTGAGTGGTTGTTTGTAGGCGGGAGAAGCAATATTCATGGTCATGGTCGGATGGAGAGTGCCTTATACCTGTGTCGAAAAGGTGTGTAGCAGTGGTCAAGAGTAGAATTTCCACGAGATAGACAGTCAATGTGTTGGTAATAATTTGGGAGCATGGTTCTCAAATTACTTTTGCTAAAGTCTCCCGCAACAATGAACGCTGCCTCCGGGAATGCGGTCTCCAGTTTGTTCAGGGTCCAATGAAGATCTTTGAGAGCCTTTTTTTTGGTTATAAAGCAGAGCGGAGCCCATCACCCTTGCTCTTGCCAGAGAGAGCCCACTTCCTATCAGCTCGAAGAAAACTGTAAAACCATCTGGCTGTATATAATCCGATTAGATGTCGAAGGAAAGCCAAGTCTCAGGAAAACAGAGTATGTTGCAGGATCTGATGTCCCTCTGGAAGGAGATCCTCGCTCTGAGTTCGTCAAGTTTGTTCATTAATGATTGAACATTGGCGAGTAGTATTCTCAGTAATGGAGGATGGGTCGCCCGGCGTCTTAATCTCACTAAGACCCCGCCACGTCTGCCTCTCCATCGGCGTCTTCGCTTCCTACTCTCCGGTCGGACTCACAAGCAGCTTGACGCCTCGCCAAAGAAACTAGTCCATTGTTCTGCCGACTCATGGAATTCAGGGAGGTTGTGTGGACGGTGAGTACCCAGCGATTCGTATGCCAAAAGTTCTAACCGGGTGTGTGGTAATGCATAAAACAAACTGATTAAGAACATTAGAGACAAATACTAGAAAAAAACACACAAAAAAGTACAAACCTGCAATGTTTTATCAGAGCTCGACTTGTTAAGCAAATGTTTAATCCTGAACTTATTTAGGCTTCACATAACAAAGGGGTTGAATACTTATTGACTCAAGAAATTTCATCTTTTCATTTTGATGCGCAAACATTTCTAAAAATATAATTCCACTTTGACTTTATGGGGTATTGTATGTAGGCCAGTGACCCAAATAATGTCTAAATGTAATGTAATCCATTTTTAATTCAGGCTGTAACACAACAACATTTGGAAAAAGCCAAAGGGTGTGAATACTTTCTATGTATTAGTGCCATAGTAGTCTATGTTTAGTGCCATAGACTAAGAGGACCCAGTGGATTAGTGTGTGTGTGTGTGTGTGTGTGTGTGTGTGTGTGTGTGTGTGTGTGTGTGTGTGTGTGTGTGTGTGTGTGTGTGTGTGTGTGTGTGTGTGTGTGTGTGTGTGTGTGTGTGTGTGTGTGTGTGTGTGTGTGTGTGTGGTGTGTGTGTGTGTGTGTGTGTGTGTGAGCTCCTCTCTCTCCCCCAGGATCTGAGAGGCCAGACAATCCTCATTATGCAGACTCACATGCTGTTTGATATGGGCTTGTGGGCTAAACAGCATGGCAGAAATACCTTTACCTCTTATAACTAGTCCCCAGTGTGACTCAGCCGCTGTCATTTACCATCAGCTCCATTCTTTGTAATCCCATATAGCTCTGACCGCAGCCTGCCACCAGCACACCCCTGGGACCCCGCACTCCACCCAACGCTCCCCTGGGACCCCGCACTCCACCCAATGCTCCCCTGGGACCCCGCACTCCACCCAACGCTCCCCTGGGACCCTGTGCTCCACCCAACACTTCCCTGGGACCATGTGCTCCACCCAACGCTCCCCTGGGACCCTGTCCTCCACCCAACGCTCCCCTGGGACCCTGTGCTCCACCCAACGCTCCCCTGGGACCCTGTGCTCCATCCAACACTTCCCTGGGACCATGTGCTCCACCCAACGCTCCCCTGGGACCCTGTGCTCCACCCAACGCTCCCCTGGGACCCTGTGCTCCACCCAGCGCTCCCCAGGGACACAGTACTCCACCCAACGTTCCCGTGGGACCCCGCACTCCGCCCAGTGTTAATCAGCCCCTGATTAGAGGAAGCAGTCCATGGAGAGGTGAGGTATCCATCTACCATTGCTTGAAGAGGAGGCACTATTTCACACACACACGCACGGGCGCGCACACACACACGCATGCATGCACACACACACACACACACACACACACACACACACACACACACACACACACACACACACACACACACACACACACACACACACACACACACACACACACACACACACACACACACACACACACACACACAAAACAGACAGTAGGTGCCATTTTGCGACCACCAGTAAGTGGTACAAGCCCGTAGGGAGATATTCAGTCTGATCACAGTAGCATACAGCTGCTCTATTGAAATCATACGTCTTTGTTTGTGTTACAGTAAAGCCCAGACGGTGTTATTTCAGTTGTGGGTCATGACAGAATACATGCACAGTGTTCACAGCTTCAGTCACCGGCACACATACATAGACCTACAGTAAGCTTAGCACCATGGCCATCGGTCACCAAGGATTTCGAAGGAACAGCATTTGTTTAGTCATCCTTTTATACAAGATATGATTTGGTTCTTACAACAATTGTCTGCTTCATATCCTTCTCTCTGGTTGCATGGTCCTGTATTTGTGGCTCTGTGACAGCTCTCAGATTGTCCTCTAACTTTGTTGACTCTCTTTATGGCCCCCAGAATAACTGTTACAACAGAACACATTACAGAGTCGGATTACAGAGAAGCTACACAGCATCTGGAAGTGAACAATTTCAAGCAATGACCTCTGATGCTCTTTAGTGCGGTAAATCGTATCGACTTCTGTACTTTTAATCCATCAAAGTTTATAAAAAAGAAAAGTAACCGAGCCGCAGCAGTTATGCTGTAGTGGCTTCATCATAACCAGGGTCTGAAATGGAGCTGACAAAATACAAGAAATTACAGCTCTGGTTGCAAAGATCCATCCAAATGGATCCTCTGCTCCTCACTATAATGTACTCGCCATAATTCAACAGGAAAAGATGGGGAGTACTCTGACACACAACTATGAATATATTATGAGGTGAAGACGGGGTAGAGGCTTTGTCTCCTTTCATTTTTAAGAGGCTATGACACATACTACATTCTTAGAAAAAAAAGAGGCACAATATAGAACCTAAAAGGGTTCTTTGGCTGTCCCCATAGGAGAACCCTTTGAAGAACCCTTTTTGGTTCCAGGTAGAACCCTTTCCACAGAGGATTCTACATGGAACCCAAAAGGGTTCTAACCGGAACCAAAAAGGGTTCTCCTATAGGGACAACCGAAGAACCCTTTTGGAACCCTGCAGTCAGCTAGCAGATGAAAGTCGTTTTATGTATTCTTGTCCATAAATGTTGTCTGGGGTTATGGTTCTCTGGGTAAATAATAGATAGATATACAACTCCCGGTGGGGGGTGGATGCTTTTGTGGGACCTGGAACACATCAAATAACTTAGGAGAAAGATAAGACTAGAAACCGATTGTAAATCTCAGTAGGTCTTAGTAAGAGAAGCACTGCATTCTAAATTAGGTTTGTCAATCCCTATATTACAATCACTTAGTCACAGAAAGCCTGGCTGTTGTGATGTAAATAACATAAATGAGATCACTGGTTTGACACGTCTTGTAGTTTAGCTCCTCTCAGCAGGACATCACTCAACATCTTTTGCTCAAACTTCAGGTTTTCAACATTTACTATATAGTAGGAGCACAAATCACATACTTGCATAAGGACAAATGACAAAACCATATTGACAAAACCAATATTGAAATATGAAATATAAACAATGGGAATGGTAAAAATAAAAATATGTGACCAACATACTGTCTATTTGAAACTGTGTTTGTGTTTGTGTGTGTGCGTGTCCGTGTGTGTGTGTGTGCAGTGCACACATACAGAAGTCTGTCTGTCAGAGCAACCTGGGTTGCAGACCCAGTCTCACATATTATTTGAAATGTCCATTAACCTACTGGTGGCAGGATGTGTAATCAGCACCTTGGCAGTGTGAGGAAACAGGCCATTACCCAATACCTACACCATGTCCAGAGCAGATCAGTGTGTGTGTGTGTGTGTGTGTGTGTGTGTGTGTGTGTGTGTGTGTGTGTGTGTGTGTGTGTGTGTGTGTGTGTGTGTGTGTGTGTGTGTGTGTGCGTGTGTGTGTGTGTGTGTGTGTGTGTGTGTGTGTGTGTGTGTGTGTGTGTGTGTGTGTGTGTGTGTGTGTGTGTGTGTGTGTGTGTGTGTGTGTGTGTGTGTGTGTGTGTGTGTGTGTGTGTGTGTGTGTGTGTGTGTGTGTGTGTGTGTGTGTGCGTGCCCTGGGTTCTCTCATCATTACAGCAGGATACAGCCACCAGGATCAGGAAAGGAAACATCGCACCAACACCCTTACCACAGCTCCCATCCTACCTTCCAGTGTGTGGATTGGCTTGGGGCTTGGTGGATGGATGATGATATCTGTTTTTCATTTTGTGCAAGGTTGAACCCTAATATCACACTCAATCAACTGTATTTAAACTTAACCCTCCTGGAAAATTAATAATTTTGCATTTAAAGTGAAATAATACAATAATGTGAAGCCTTAGCAATGATCAGTGGATGGATGAATCGACTTAAAGTGATGTCATTTGTCACTGTATGTATGGGGCCTCTGGGTGTCAGTCCTTGATGGATGAAAAGCTGGACTAGGTCTGTGGAGATCCTGAGTGAGAGAACAAAGAAGGGGAGTGAGGGATGGAGGGATGGATGGAGAGAGTGGGCTTTGTTAATGATGAGGTCATATGTACTTGATGGAGATCAGCTGTGATTAAGCTATGATGAGGGATGTCAGACTGAGCAGCTAGCTTAATGAGTAATGCTCTGAGACGGGATTGGAGGAGACAACGGTGTCACAATGAGCTGGATATTATGCCTCAAGATAAGTTGCATCCAAAAATGGCACCCTAGTCCCTACATAGTACACTTATTTTGACCAGGGCACATAGGGAGTGCAGTATATGGGGAATAGGGTTCCTATTGGGGGACATACTGTAAATAGATTCTGCCACAATGAGTAGCTTAATAAGCACAATCATTTGTGTGGCTACGTACTTTGACATTTGGCATTATTCCAGTGTCATAAGGATAGAGAGTTCAGAGTGCAGCTAATATTTGACATCCTGCCAAGGCATCAACAAATAATTAGAGAAAAATAATGAGCACTGAATTAACTATTGGGCTCTCTGACTTATTAGGCTCTCTGTCATAAATCCTCATCTGGTTTATGCTCTGCCCCTCAGGGGAAAATGGAAGCAGGTTTAAATGTGAGACCATTGCATCCATGATAAGAGTATTTTGGTTGAAATAATTCACATGCTCCCTGTACCCATAGAGCAGTGAACTCAAAAGACCCTGATGGTATATGGGGAAAAGTTTCAGTCACATCTGGAGTAAGTTCTCAAGGCCAGTGGATGGATTGATTTATGGATGCATGGTTTGGATTAGGCTAAGAGAATGTGCATGTCGTGTCTCATCCGGCTAGCGACAGGGGGACTAAACAAGATTCACATCCAGCTGTGTTCAATCTAAGAACAGAGAGAGAGTAAAATAAAAATCTGTTGAGAGCAAGCCCATCAGGAAGACCCTGGATATAATCTCATTCCAACTCTATTACCAGGAAACTTTCAGGAAACAGAATGGCTCACCATTGCACATACTCTCTCTGCCTATCTCTCTCTCTCTCTCTCTCTCTCTCTCTCTCTCTCTCTCTCTCCATACGTAAAGAGGAGAACGGGGATGACGATGGGGGAACTGGGCTTTAGATAGAAGGGGAAGCCTATAATTGTTTATGGTTGTAATATATATTGTATACAGCTCCCAGGAAAAGAGAATTACATCCTAAATTACAAAGATGTCTCTGTGAGTTGTCAGCAGCAGCAGCAGCAGCAGCAGGAGTTATATGGGCCAGGGGGCTGGGAGGCTGGGGGGCTCTGGAGTGACGATTGGGATGCTGTAGTGAGGGGGACACTGGGGAGCTACATATTCCACTATGGGGGCTGAACACAGACATCTGACCTATGCAGAGTCAGCAGTTATAATGCATAGTGTTCTTTATACAGTACATTACACAGCCCCTGCTTTAGCAATGGCCCAGATTAGACAAAAGTCTGTGTGCTAAACTAAGCACAAAGCTCATAAAGCTACACACAAACACATACCCTAGAAATGCTACAGCGAAGCTAAGATACTACTCCTTTAACAGAACCTTAAAATGAAAATATGATGTGTTATGCTTCTCTGGTTAAAGTATTGTTCACCCACATTTCAAATGCACCTCTTTTTGAGGATGCTTTATAAAGCATGGCTACTAGCTGTTCCCTGATGGAGGAGAAGGCTTCCTTCGCCTTTCAATTGAGAAAGAGAGAATCTCTCAGAGCATTGTAATGACAGGAGCCACTTGGCAGGAATAATCAGCTAATTCAGAAGCAAACAAGAACATGAGGGAAAGCATCACTCATGTGGCCTTTAGCATCTGGCTAACAAGAGTAAAATCAAGCCTAGGGTAATAGCTTCTCTTCTCTTTAGTAATTACCACAGTAAAATAGAAAGCATCCTCATCACTCTTGACTGCGTTGGGATTAAGACTCCCTGACCAGACGAGAGAACAAACATGAGAAAGAGCAGCTCCATTCAGTCCTTGGACAAGGCTATTGATTGGGATGCCATATTAAACACTTGTGTTGTTATTGTATTGATACACATTTAAGGCAATTGTGAGTGGAAATATGTCAGATATCTGTCAATGGATAACCTCTTTGCCGAATCACCAAGTCAAGGCTTAAAGGTGATTTTAGGTTCACAGAGGACCACAAAGAGGTCTGAGTGTGAGAAAATATAGGAAGTAAAGTTGATTTCTCTACTGCCGTGTCTCTGTGTGACTGGGTCTTTGAATAGCATTGTCCTGTCCTGGTACGCCACTGTCAGGGTCCCCATCTTCACATCTGAGGATGGCAGGACATTTATCAGTGAGCCAGCCCCATTTGTAAAATGACACGCTCCTAACTGTCCCTGCTCTAGCCAGGAAAGGAGAAATGCAACCTGTTTCTCTCTCTGTGTGTGTGTGTGTGTGTGTGTGTGTGTGTGTGTGTGTGTGTGTGTGTGTGTGTGTGTGTGTGTGTGTGTGTGTGTGTGTGTGTGTGTGTGTGTGTGTGTGTGTGTGTGTGTGTGTGTGTGTGTGTGTGTGTGTGTGTGTGTGTGTGTGTGTGTGTGTGTGTGTGTGTGTGTGTGTGTATCCTCTCAGCTACAGCTAGGGGAATGTGTGTGTTTCTGGAGAGAGAACACTTCCTTTGTATGGTCCTCGACTCTTCGTAAAGGTTACAGGAGATTTTATGGGCTAGGTATGTCCACTCTGGGGTATCAAGGGAAAGTTCACCACTTATTTCAGTCAATATAATAACATCCTTCATTGAAACCATGTATACTGCAAACCTATATATATCCTCAGAATAATAATAATTAATTTGACTTTCAAAAAACCCAAGGACACTATTCCCTATGGCAGTTCATGCAGATACAGTATTCTGATATATGATTTCTGATCATGGAATTCTGAGTGTGTCATGCCTCTACACTTACATTAAACTTTAATTGAATTGGTTTTGGAGGTGATTAGAGAGATATACCTGCTGTAGCACAAGCTCCAGCAGGTATATCTCTCTAGTCACCCCCAAAACCAATTCTTTCTTTGGCCGCCTCTCCTTCCAGTTCTCTGCTGCCAATGACTGGAACGAACTACAAAAATATCTGAAACTGGAAACACTTATCTCCCTCACTAGCTTTAAGCACCAACTGTCAGAGCATCTTACAGATTACTGCACCTGTACATAGCCCACCTATAATTTAGCCCAAACAACTACCTCTTTCCCAACTGTATTTAATTTATTTATTTATTTTGCTCCTTTTGCACCCCATTATTTTTATTTCTACTTTGCACATTCTTCCATTGCAAAACTACCATTCCAGTGTTTTACTTGCTATATTGTATTTACTTTGCCACCATGGCCTTTTTTGCCTTTACCTCCCTTCTCACCAAATTTGCTCACATTGTATATAGACTTGTTTATACTGTATTATTGACTGTGTGTTTGTTTTACTCCATGTGTAACTCTGTGTCGTTGTATCTGTCGAACTGCTTTGCTTTATCTTGGCCAGGTCGCAATTGTAAATGAGAACTTGTTCTCAACTTGCCTACCTGGTTAAATAAAGGTCAAATAAAATAAAGAAAATAAAGAAAATGTGTCTACCGTGTCCACAGTGTGTCCGGTTTCCATTTTTCCGTGCTATATTCAAATGCCAGTATTCATTCTACGGTGGAATAGGAAACATTTGATAATAACACAAGAACAACTGATGGCAGTAGCAAACTACTGTAGCTAGCCAGCTAACCCCTGTAATTAGCCAGCAATGTATCTAGCAATGCTAATGGTAATCCAAATGGGTTTGCATTACTCTTTTTTCAAAATATTAGCTAGCTGGCTAGCATTTATGAGTCTGGAAGTTCCTCCAAAGTTATGATGAAAAGGTGCCTCTAGGTCCCAAAACACAAGTTTTCCGGAGACTTGTGGGAGGAGAGATGATGACATTGCTCACTGTATGCGCTTTTGTTAGCCTGTTGGCATCCAGACTGAGGAGAAGTCTGCAGACCACCTCCTGAAGTGGTCAGCCAGATCTGAACACAATCAGACCAGAAAGTGACTTTTGTGCATCTAGACCCGTCTTTTCAATGTGATCTTCGTATTCTAATAGTATAAGTCGCATGTAAGTGTCAAGTGTAGACACAACCTATTGTCTGTTCTATCAGTTATGCACTCTTCTGAAAAAAAAGGTGCCATCTAGAACCTAATAAGGGTTTTCGGACTGGGTGGCCAGTCCTCTTCTGGCTGTGCCGGGTGGAGATTATAACAGAACATGGCCAAGATGTTCAAATGTTCATAAATGACCAGCATGGTCATATAATAATAAGGCAGAACAGTTGAAACTTGAGCAGCAGCACAGTCAGGTGAACTGTAGACGCTGTTTAATGATTTAATATAGAGGATGTTTAATGGTTTAATATAGAGGATGTTTAATGATTTCATATAGAGGATGTTTAATGGTTTAATATAGAGGATGTTTAATGGTTTAATATAGAGGATGTTTAATGATTTAATATAGAGGATGTTTAATGGTTTAATATAGAGGATGTTTAATGTTTTAATATAGAGGATGTTTAATGGTTTAATATAGAGGATGTTTAATATAGAGGATGTTTAATAGTTTAATATAGAGGATGTTTAATGGTTTCATATAGAGGATGTTTAATGGTTTAATATAGAGGATGTTTAATGATTTAATATAGAGGATGTTGTCAGGGAAATGCTTATGCTGTTGTAATGTGTAAACATCTACTGATGAATAAATCACATTTGTTTACTGTGGTGGAGGGCAATGCCTAAAATGGCAATTAAGCTGAAACAGACTGAGAAAACAAACGGACATAATTGCATACATTTTGTTCTCTGGAAACATGCCATGTACTTAACAGAATCACACAGATCTACAGGCACTAATGTTTGAAATGTAACTACTAATTATGTATATACACTCATTACACAAATTACTGGCCTAAATACTGGAGGAGTTTGTGAAAATGTGTAGAATACTAAAGAAACACTAAAGGTCAAAGCGTGTGATAAGTGGAGCAAATCTAAATGTGTTGGTCGTTGTCCTCTACAGATAAATATGTATGCATGAATGCACACTGAGCAGCACTGAGCTGAAGGACTGTGTGCCCCCGTCAGCGAGGTCAAACGGTCCTGTGTCCTCCAACCCTCTATTGAGGTTAATAATTCAGAGACCAATTAAGTTCTGGGTAGAATGTGGAATATTGGAATGTTCTGGAGGGAGTGTGTGACTGACAACGGTACCTCCCTCGCCCCCTAGTTTATTCACTCTCCAACCTCTCTCCTTCTGTGTGAAGAGGGTGATGGACCTCTAACCTCCCTCTCCCACCCTCGCTCCCTCACTCACTCCCGCTCACTCCCGTGCTCCCTCCCATTCGCTGTCCCTCTGCGTGATGACAGTGAGGTACCCTGCCTCTCTCTCCCATCTCCTTCTCTCCATCACCATACCTCCCTCTCTCCCTCCCTGCCCTTGATTGTGGGGCCTGCTAGGGGATGGACTTAGTGACAGTGACATTAACAAGGCCCTGCCGAGGGGGCCAGGCCAGCTGAGTGCCCATTAACAGACACTCGTTAGCCTCATTAGGCGACATATGCTTTAAATCACAGCTCCCGGAACAAAGGGCCAATTAACCATTGATTTCAGAGCTTTTATTTCTATTTCCAGCCACTCAGCACTGGCGCGCAAAAAGAACCTGGCAGTTTGAAAAAGGAAACTAACAACTTGAACTCCAGAGAATGCAGTTAGACCTCTGGCAGGATCAAGAAAATGTTTCAAAGACATCATATACGCTGAGAACAGCTTTATACATATTATGAAAAACGGTGATACTGCAGTGGAGACCATCAGCATACATTTTTTAACAACAGTTGAATGTTGCATAATGTTTTGTTTGCCTCCACTAGTTTTGGAGGGTAGCCTAGTGGTTAGAGCGTTGGGCTAGTAACCGGAAGTTTGCAAGTTCAAATCCCCGAACAAGGTACAAATCTGTCGTTCTGCCCTTAAACAGGCCATCATTGAAAATAAGAATTTGTTCTTAACTGACTTGCCTAGTTAAATAAAGGTAAAATAAAAATAAATAAATATGTAGGTTGCTATGCAAATGACCAATGTAACTCCCCTGTGATATTTGTCTGTCTCCCTGCCCTTTTCCAATTTCCTAATGAGTGTTGTCCCCAGTAAAGTTGACCAATGATAACCGGACGCATTCTATTCAGATCCTCAAGGAAAACAACAATGTTAGGGGGGCCTGAAAATGTCTGCCGCTTCCTATCAATCGTGAGCATTATTGTACAAAACGATATACGTCAAGCAAATATACACATTGGTATCAATGGAGGCTGGTGGAGAAGTTATAGGAGGACAGGCTCGTTGTAATGGCTGGAATGGAAGAAGTGGAACGATATCAAACACATTCAACATATAGAAAGCACGTTTGACTCCATTCCATTGATTCCACTACAGCCATCACAATGAGTTTGTCCTCCTATAACTTCTCCACCAGCCTCCACTGATGTATATACATATGTTGATAATGGGAAGAGTAAGGAGAGTAGATTAAGCAACATTATAGTAAGCTGGTATAAACACACCTCACCATGTGGTGTGATGTAACCTTAGTGTAAATGACTCATCTATGAGAGTAACTGTACTGTGAACATCGCACTTTTAAAAGTTAATATTCTGTTAATTCACCCAAATAATGTTGTTGACTCATATTTTGTGGCCAAAGCATAAATTTAACACAAAAAAACACTTCAAAAACCCCACCTCAAACTTGTATTTCACAAACAGACTGTTTAAAAACTGTTTGCTATTTTCTCATGGAGTATGATGAGCTGGCCAATCAGCGGTATAGAGAAAGATGGACAGGCCAATCAGTTAATCTACTCACATTAATATTTTCTATGACCAGTATACGCCCACACCATTCTGTTGTTGGAGTATTCCAACACCATTCCAACACAGAAAATCTTAATTACCATTTTTTGGAAGAAAAACTATTTCACTCATATTGTAAGTAATTATAGGTCATATTTCATAATCTGGAAATCTGGAAACACTGGACAGTTACTTGAAACTCTTTTATATAGCAACAATCCATAGTGAGATTAAATGCATCAAAAGGGTTTAAGTTTGACAGAGGAATTGAAGTTTAGCCAAACCTAGAGCTCGTCAGCAGGGCAATCAATCAGTGTTGAACTTTCCGCCAATTGCAATTCAGCTTAAGCCCCTGAAGCCTGATTATGAGGCATTAGTGTCCACACACTTCCTGAATAGAAATGATTGCCGGCTGGGAAGCAGCACAGCTACTAATAGTAATCTCAACACATCCTGCATTAAAACTTTTCCTTTTGCCTACAGGGCAATAATAGCAAAGTATTAGAAAAGCTAATATTAAAGCGGTATAAATACATAATGCAAACATTGGGACAAAAGAACTGTGCCACTGCAGTGGATTTACCCCAGCTTAGACTTTGTTTCCCTCCTGCTTTTGTTCTGACTAAGGGAGGAGAAGCGGATGGAGGTTGGTGGAGGTCGATACTGCTTTTTAAAATTTCTTTTTCAAATTTATTTTTTACAAATTACAGTGTGAATCAATACTGCGGCTGTGCCTGTGCCAGGCGCCAAGTATGCCATGACAGCCTGGGCAGGAGGAGATGGACTGTGATATTTTTGAGCGTCCCTCTTTGTATGTACTGAGGGGGGAAGACAGGAATGCAAGGAAGAGGGGAGGAGAAGAGGAGGAGAGGGAGGCAAGGAGGCTAAGCAAAAACACAGGTGACACTTAGCATCCCTCTTGTATGTAGGCTACGGGGGAATGCGAGAAGGCACGGCAGGGGGGAAGGCAAGGAGGCACAGCCAGGGAGAAGGCGAGAAGGCACGGCCAGGGGGGAAGGCAAGGAGGCACAGCCAGGGAGAAGGCAAGAAGGCACGGCCAGGGGAGAAGGCAAGGAGGCACAGCCAGGGAGAAGGCGAGAAGGCACAGCCAGGGAGGAGGCAAGGAGGCACAGCCAGGGAGAAGGCAAGGAGGCACAGCCAGGGAGAAGGCAAGGAGGCACAGCCGGGGAGGAGGCAAGGAGGCACAGCCAGGGAGAAGGCAAGGAGGCACAGCCAGGGAGAAGGCAAGGAGGCACAGCCAGGGAGAAGGCAAGGAGGCACAGCCGGGGGGGAAGGCGAGAAGGCACGGCAGGGGGGAAGGCAAGAAGGCACAGCCAGGGAGAAGGCGAGAAGGCACAGCCAGGGAGGAGGCAAGGAGGCACAGCCAGGGAGAAGGCAAGGAGGCACAGCCAGGGGCAGGCAGGGGGAAGGCAAGGAGGCACAGCCTGGGGGAAGGCGAGAAGGCACAGCCAGGGGGCAAGGCGAGAAGGCACGGCAGGGGAGGGCAAGGAGGCACAGCCTGTGGGGAAGGCAAGAAGGCACAGCCAGGGGGAAGGCGAGAAGGCACGGCAGGGGGAAGGCAAGGAGGCACAGCCGGGGGAGGCGAGAAGGCACGGCCGGGGGAAGGCAAGAAGGCACGGCAGGGGGAAGGCAAGGAGGCACAGCCGGGGGGGAAGGCGAGAAGGCACGGCCGGGGGAAGGCAAGGAGGCACAACCAGGGAGAAGGCAAGGAGGCACAGCCAGGGGGAAGGCAAGGAGGTACAGCCAGGGGGAAGGCGAGAAGGCACGGCAGGGGGAAGGCAAGGAGGCACAGCCAGGGGGAAGGCAAGGAGGCACAGCCAGGGGGAAGGCGAGAAGGTACGGCCAGGGGGAAGGCAAGAAGGTACGGACAGGGGTGAAGGCGAAAGGTCCGGCCAGGGGGAAGGCAAGGAGGCACAGCCAGGGGGAAGGCGAGAAGGCACGGCAGGGGGAAGGCAAGGAGGCACAGCCAGGGGGAAGGCGAGAAGGCATGGCAGGGGGAAGGCAAGGAGGCACAGCCAGGGGGAAGGCGAGAAGGTACGGCCAGGAGGGAAGGCAAGGAGGCACAGCCAGGGGGAAGGCGAGAAGGAACGGCAGGGGGAAGGTGAGGAGGCACAGCCAGGGGGAAGGCGAAGGAACGGCAGGGGGGAAGGCAAGGAGGCACAGCCAGGGGGGAAGGCGAGGAGGTACGGCCGGGGGGGGAAGGTGAGGAGGTACGGCCGGGGGGGAAGGCGAGGAGGTACGGCCGAGGGTAAGCGAGAATGCAAGGCAGAGGCACAGACACAGACGACACCTCCAGCCCAGTTCACGCCATGCCCACTTCACAGAACACTGATTGAAGAGCGGAACTAGGCTGAGCGAAGTGGCTACTGCACTGATTAGTCCTCTGTCCAATTTGTGCTCCTACTTCTATTTTCAAACACACAGGTCTGAGGAGGGAGTTGAGGAAGTTCTATAGCAGGCTGACAGACAGACAGGCAGGGAGCAGCTGAATCACACGCCATCCGTCGGCCTGATGATTGAAATTGACAGTGTAGACCAACAGTAAGGTATGGGAAGAGTCTCAAACAAATGAGGGGTTGTAGTATAATCTAAAAGTTGACTCCTGAAAAACTCAAAAGGAGGTAAGAACAAGTGGAAAGAAGAACTGCTAACAGGGGATCCACCAAAAGGGCAACACAGAGTTTAGGAATGGGAGCGAGAGCGGCTATGGCGTGGAGAGTAGAGTCTACTACCACAGCCTAGACATCTACACTGTACAGTACATCTGTGCCATCTGAAATTATGACAACTGTGTTTGTGAAACAATCCCCTCCAGGGTTAATCTATTTTCACATTAACGTTTTATCCACGACACTTGACCTGCAAGGCTCACATAAAACCCCCTACATGTCAACAAATAGATGAATGTGTCAATCGGCTGCAGTGAAGCAAAGCAGAGCAATATTGTCCCTGCTGATTGTAAGTGTGATGTGGTCACACGACGTGACTAGGGGGAACCAGGGGACAGGTGATAACACACGTTGGCATGGCTAGGCCATAAGGCTCCAACGTTACAGACCTGGTGGCCCATTCATCATGACACACACACACACACACACACACACACACACACACACACACACACACACACACACACACACACACACACACACACACACACACACACACACACACACACACACACACACACACACACACACACACACACACACACACACACACACACACACACACACACACACACACACACACACTTATAAAGCTGGCTAGAGCTACACTGGCTAACCATGTTTCATTTGAACTGCATGGTCAGTGTGGATCGTCCTTATTCCATTCTTTGGAAAGGTGTACATGAATAGCAGTTTTTGTAGATAATTATCTTTTTCATAAAGTCCATAGAGTTTGAGATGTAATAAAGGGGTATAATAGTGTTCATAAGAATCACACAGGTATCTGGCTGCTGTTGTTCTGATTGATATCTCAGACAAAACAAATCAACAGTCCTTACCATTCGATCCACAGAGATGCCATTTCTAATCAAAACAATCAATCCAAGACCTTCCACCTGGACTCCCATTACCAAACAGGGCAGCTTCAGGACCCTTGGAGCTATTGAGCTAGCTAGCAGAGAGCAGATTGACTTTAACACTTGTGAAGCGGCATGGTGAAACCTAACAGCATGGCAGGATGAATGTGTCTGTGTTTCTGAGTGACACGCCACGGCAGGATGAATGTGTGTGTGTTTCTGAGTGACACGCCACGGCAGGATGAATGTGTGTGTGTTTCTGAGTGACACGCCACGGCAGGATGAATGTGTGTGTGTTTCTGAGTGACACGCCACGGCAGGATGAATGTGTGTGTGTTTCTGAGTGACACGCCACGGCAGGATGAATGTGTGTGTGTTTCTGAGTGACACGCCACGGCAGGATGAATGTGTGTGTGTTTCTGAGTGACACGCCACGGCAGGATGAATGTGTGTGTGTTTCTGAGTGACACGCCACGGCAGGATGAATGTGTGTGTGTTTCTGAGTGACACGCCACGGCAGGATGAATGTGTGTGTGTTTCTGAGTGACACGCCACGGCAGGATGAATGGCAGGGCAGAAGAACCAGTAAAACGTGTTCACACTAATGGGCCAGGTCTGTAGGCTGGCGGGCGTGAGGTATGCGTCGGTGTGGCGTTGGCGCGGGCCTGTGCTCTGAACCACGACCAGGCCCATTTCACGGTGTCTGCCCGGGACTCCGGCACACTCACTCACCCAGATGTAGAGCTCCTGGTGGAAATAGGATGAATGGGATGTGAGGTGCAAGGAGCATCAAGGGGCTGTTGGAGAAATACTTTGCAGGACCGACTGTCCAGGAACAGTAGATAGGAAACAGTTGATCTCCTGATGTGAAGCAAGGGTCATTGGGGAAACATTCTGGAGCAGAGAATCCAGGATAGGGCACAGGGGGCGGTGGAGCCTTTAAATCCGTTGATTCCATCACTCCATCACCAACGGACACATCGTTTCTCAGTGGAGGGTCGTATTAGAGCACAAGGCCTCTGTTTTTTTTTCAGATACACGCTGACTAAAGGAAGAGATAATATGAGGGTTAATGCCTGAACAATTTTCCACACAATAAATACTAGTACATTTCAACAGCTTGGACCATTTAAAAATGTTATTAATGAGAAAGTAACCATTTTCCAACAAGACATCAGAGACATCTTGAAAAGGTTCTTTCTGCTTTCTGTTCACCAGAATGTTGAGTATACAGCATGTCCTGTTGTTGAGTGTATGCTTTAATCCCAGTTGAACTTAGTTTACAGATGAGGTTTTGTTGTTCAGAATCATGACTCAGATTTTCTCTAATATCCCTTGGCAGTAGATGTTCTACCCATTTCAACTGCTGTGAGTCAGAATCATTTTATTTATTATTTACCATGTTTTTATATCCAAAAGATGTGTTATTGTTCTTCAGAAAGAAGATCTTGTAATATGCCTGTAAAAGCTTTTTAATCAAAGTATGGCGGTTTATTGCACTTTGGCCCTGCAAGCTTTCAGAAATGAAAACATATTGAAACACCATTTTACCAGTATTATAATTGTCTTTGTCTAGAAATAATATGTGACGATGATGGCGACCGTACTATTCATGAATGTCTATATTGTTGTCATTTTCTAAGACAGCCATAGACAAATATAATTTACATCAAGTCATTAAGCATCAATTTTAGTTGAAAATGTAATATCACACAATTAATGTATAACACATTTCTTATACATTTGTACATGGTTATTATTTAAATTATTTTCAAGGTTTTCCTAATATTAATAATTCAACACAACGCCTGAATGTATAAACTTGCCTTGGTGACAGCTGAAACATGTATTTATCATAAAAAAATCAAGACATTTCCACCCAACATTTTTGTGAGATGATGATAAAAACCATATGATTTCCTTATCTAAAACTAAACAATCGATGTAAATTATACATAATATACTCATTTACCACAAAAATATGGGTGTGTTGGAAACAACAAGGTGTGGTGGAAATGACATCAAGGAAAAAAAAATTGTATGAAAACAATATTTTATTGCAAACATTTTGAACAACAATCATTGTTAAACATTTAATTAATTTAAGATTAAGTAATATTCCAAAAGTAGCCGATGGGCAGAGCTCAAGGAAGTAGGCCAGTGTTTTTGAGAGATGGTCCCAGATTGCAGAGGGGTCAACCACATAGTGATTAAAGTGAAACTGTATAATTTGTGGTATATCCAACACAGGTGTGGAGGGTCACCTGCTTGTGAGAATCATCAAAGTGAACTGCCTGGATTTCACTGGTGTATTTACACAGGTAGTTCTCTCAGGGGTGTAACTTTGGTTTTAGAAGTGGGGGGACATAATTATTATATATTTTTTTATCCAGTCGGATAAACAGTCCAAACAGCCTACCCGACCACTCAAAAGCATCCACATGGTCCTAAAGCACACCATTGCCTCATTTTGTATCACATTCCAATGATAAAACTGGGGTTGACAAAGTTTCGCCCCTGAGCTCTCAGCAAAGTAATTTAGCACGATGATCTCCTCTTTCCACAGATTCTCTTTTAATTCTCTCAGTTTGGAGTATTGGTGTTGAATGTTGTACATGTGTTTCCCCAACTTATCTTTTAAATCCTCCAGTAGAATCTGCATCAGCACATCTTTAATTTTACTGTCTAATGTAAAATAAATGGTGCGAAGCTAACATCTGTGGGATTATGAGCCCATCTCTGGGCCCATCTCTCCATGTTTCCTCTTTGTTTTTCCTTCTATCTCTTCCACTCAAACCACCATGCCTGCTTATCAGCATCAAAGTCAGATGTTTCATCTCTTTTGCTTGGCAAAGGGAGCACTCCGTGTACATGCACACTTTCTTCAGGTTCTCAAAGCACAAAGTCTCAATAAGGTTCTCAATGTTGCTGCAGCTGATCGCTTTGTGATACTGCAGTTTGTCTGCCATGAACTGAAGGTTGGCGTGGGTTTTGCACAGGCATGTGTCCTTATCCTGGACTGTTAGCTTGTCAACCCAAAGAGGATGTCTTTTGCAGAATTCATTGTGGGGATATTTTAATCTCAGAGTGTTCCCTCTAAAATTCTGGTAAAGGTTCTGAATGCCATTCAAGAAGCGCATTGTGCTTTTTTTTCTTGTTCCTCGTTAGTGTGTCCTTTTTCCCTGTTTTTGTAATGGTTTTCGTCATCGGATGAGGAAGAGTAGTCGGACCAAAGCGCAGCGTGGTAAGTGTTCATGTTTATTTATTGAACTGAACACGAATACAAAATAACAAGAGAATAAATGAAACCGAAACAGTCCTGAAAGGTGTAAACACTAAACAGAAAATAACTACCCACAAAACCCATGTAGGAAAAAGCTACCTAAGTATGGTTCCCAATCAGAGACAACAATAGACAGCTGTCCCTGATTGAGAACCATACCCGGCCAAAACAACGAAATACAAAACATAGAAAAAGGACATAGAATGCCCACCCAAATCACACCCTGACCAAACCAAAATAGAGATATAAAAAGCTCTCTACGGTCAGGGCGTGACAGTTGTTGCTCTACTGTTGACATCTTCTTCATATGATTTTCTCTTCCGTGGCTGTGCTAATTATGTTACACTGCTTTTTCCTGGAGTATTGAAGACGTGGCCTGTTTCCATTTGCCCTCATCGCTTTTGCTGAAAATCCAAATTCTCTGTTTGCGGCTTTGACCAGGCCATACTTTCTCAGGATGTTGCCTCTGAGCATTTTTGAAGCCACTTGTTTGTCCTTGGCACTGCACATTTTTGTCTTTGGGGAATCTTGTTTCTCCATTTTTCTTCATTAGTTGATCATACCTTATTTTGTATTTCTCAGCTTTCCGTAATGCTTTATCGAGTTTGAAATTTGTCATGCAAAGATCTCTGTATGTTTTAGAATGACCTCTTCCAACCTTTTTCCTTCCAACAAGTATTCAACTTCTCATTCCAGTTGCAGATGATGAGGAAGTGGTATCAGGGCGTACATCGGGGCAGGTAAGTTAGGGGCAGGTACTGTATGTTGGCCTCATGTTCTGGCTGCAGGTCATCTGGTGACTGAGGTGGTGTGTTGCCTGATGGGTAGGTCTCATGTTCTGGCTGCAGGTCATCTGGTGACTGAGGTGGTGTGTTGCCTGATAGGTAGGTCTCATGTTCTGGCTGTAGGTCATCTGGTGACTGAGGTGGTGTGTTGCCTGATAGGTAGGTCTCATGTTCTGGCTGCAGGTCATCTGGTGACTGAGGTGGTGTGTTGCCTGATAGGTAGGTCTCATGTTCTGGCTGCAGGTCATCTGGTGACTGAGGTGGTGTGTTGCCTGATGGGTAGGTCTCATGTTCTGGCTGCAGGTCATCTGGTGACTGAGGTGGTGTGTTGCCTGATAGGTAGGTCTCATGTTCTGGCTGTAGGTCATCTGGTGACTGAGGTGGTGTGTTGCCTGCTGGGTAGGTCTCACGTTCTGGCTGCAGGTCATCTGGTGACTGAGGTGGTGTGTTGCCTGTCTCACGTTCTGTTCTGGCTGCCTGAGGTCATCTGGTGACTGAGATGGTGTGTTGCCTGATAGGTAGGTCTCATGTTCTGGCTGCAGGTCATCTGGTGACTGAGGTGGTGTGTTGCCTGATAGGTAGGTCTCATGTTCTGGCTGCAGGTCATCTGGTGACTGAGGTGGTGTGTTGCCTGATGGGTAGATCTCATGTTCTGGCTGCAGGTCATCTGGTGACTGAGGTGGTGTGTTGCCTGATAAGTAGGTCTCATGTTCTGGCTGCAGGTCATCTGGTGACTGAGGTGGTGTGTTGCCTGATAGGTAGGTCTCATGTTCTGGCTGCAGGTCATCTGGTGACTGAGGTGGTGTGTTGCCTGTCTCATGTTCTGGCTGCAGGTCATCTGGTGACTGAGGTGGTGTGTTGCCTGTCTCACGTTCTGGCTGCAGGTCATCTGGTGACTGAGGTGGTGTGTTGCCTGATCTAGGTCTCATGTTCTGGCTGCAGGTCATCTGGTGACTGAGGTGGTGTGTTGCCTGATAGGTAGGTCTCATGTTCTGGCTGCAGGTCATCTGGTGACTGAGGTGGTGTGTTGCCTGATCTCATGTTCTGGCTGCAGGTCATCTGGTGACTGAGGTGGTGTGTTGCCTGATGGGTAGGTCTCATGTTCTGGCTGCAGGTCATCTGGTGACTGAGGTGGTGTGTTGCCTGTCTCACGTTCTGGCTGCAGGTCATCTGGTGACTGAGGTGGTGTGTTGCCTGCTGGGTAGGTCTCATGTTCTGGCTGCAGGTCATCTGGTGACTGAGGTGGTGTGTTGCCTGTCTCACGTTCTGGCTGCAGGTCATCTGGTGACTGAGATGGTGTGTTGCCTGATAGGTAGGTCTCATGTTCTGGCTGCAGGTCATCTGGTGACTGAGGTGGTGTGTTGCCTGATAAGTAGGTCTCATGTTCTGGCTGCAGGTCATCTGGTGACTGAGGTGGTGTGTTGCCTGTCTCACGTTCTGGCTGCAGGTCATCTGGTGACTGAGGTGGTGTGTTGCCTGATAGGTAGGTCTCATGTTCTGGCTGCAGGTCATCTGGTGACTGAGGTGGTGTGTTGCCTGATAGGTAGGTCTCATGTTCTGGCTGCAGGTCATCTGGTGACTGAGGTGGTGTGTTGCCTGATAGGTAGGTCTCATGTTCTGGCTGCAGGTCATCTGGTGACTGAGGTGGTGTGTTGCCTGATAGGTAGGTCTCATGTTCTGGCTGCAGGTCATCTGGTGACTGAGGTGGTGTGTTGCCTGATAGGTAGGTCTCATGTTCTGGCTGCAGGTCATCTGGTGACTGAGGTGGTGTGTTGCCTGATAGGTAGGTCTCATGTTCTGGCTGCAGGTCATCTGGTGACTGAGGTGGTGTGTTGCCTGATAGGTAGGTCTCATGTTCTGGCTGCAGGTCATCTGGTGACTGAGGTGGTGTGTGTTGCCTGATCTGGCTGCAGGTCATCTGGTGACTGAGGTGGTGTGTTGCCTGATAGGTAGGTCTCATGTTCTGGCTGCAGGTCATCTGGTGACTGAGGTGGTGTGTTGCCTGATAGGTAGGTCATCTGGTGACTGAGGTGGTGTGTTGCCTGATAGGTAGGTCTCATGTTCTGGCTGCAGGTCATCTGGTGACTGAGGTGGTGTGTTGCCTGTCTCACGTTCTGGCTGCAGGTCATCTGGTGACTGAGGTGGTGTGTTGCCTGTCTCACGTTCTGGCTGCAGGTCATCTGGTGACTGAGGTGGTGTGTTGCCTGATAGGTAGGTCTCATGTTCTGGCTGCAGGTCATCTGGTGACTGAGGTGGTGTGTTGCCTGTCTCATAGGCTGCAGGTCATCTGGTGACTGAGGTGGTGTGTTGCCTGATGGGTAGGTCTCATGTTCTGGCTGCAGGTCATCTGGTGACTGAGGTGGTGTGTTGCCTGATAGGTAGGTCTCATGTTCTGGCTGCAGGTCATCTGGTGACTGAGGTGGTGTGTTGCCTGATGGGTAGGTCATCTGGTGACTGAGGTGGTGTGTTGCCTGATAGGTAGGTCTCATGTTCTGGCTGCAGGTCATCTGGTGACTGAGGTGGTG